>NW_015549682.1:733074-767751 GCF_001515605.1 Sinocyclocheilus anshuiensis | reverse complement strand
TTCATATCTTGCAATTCTGACTTTATAACACGCAGTTGTGAGTTATAAAGTCAGAACTGCGTGATATAAACTCGAAATTGCGAGTTATAAAGTCAAAATTGCGAGATATAAAGTCGTAATTCTTTTTGAGTTTTTTTCTCGCAATTTCGAGTTTATATCACGCAGTTCTGACTTTATAACTCACAATTGCGTGTTATAAAGTTAGAAAAAAGTTTTTAGTGGTGGAAACGGGCTTCCATACTTAACACATTCAGCGGCCATCAATAATAAAGAAAGTGGCGTCTGACAAACCGATTCCTTCAGTATGTCATGGGTTTACCTTCTTCTGCAGAAGACAGTGGAAGATGAAGATGAACAGCCCTTGTAAGGTGTTGAAGATAGTGAAGAGGTACGCCATGATTCCTGAAGAGTCGTTCAAGAAAAACAGGCCGAACGACCACGTCAGGCAAACCAGACACAGCAGTGCAAAAGCACCAAACACCCAGGACCTGAAAACCACAGGATTACAGTTAGAAATACATTTCATAGCCTTCTTTTATCTACCCAGGCTCATTGGAAATACGTGCCTCTACCTACATTTCTGCAAAAACGTACCTAAACGTATGAATCGCTGCAGTTTCCAGTTTAAATGAACACTAGAGGCGGCAAAACTCTGACAACTTTTATTCCTTTTCACACAAAGTATGATTAACAGGGCCAGAGTTTCTATTAAGAAAGCCACATTTTCACACAGTTCCTTGCAGAATATTAAGTTACGACCAAAACGATTTTAACATGCGTTAGTGTCACATATGCAGCTCAATATGTATGGGTTTTCTAATTCAGTAGATCTCCTCGGTGATATGATATTGCACTTGTGAGCTGAAGCCTGTGTATAAGAGAAATTAAAATAGCGCAAATGCCTTTTTAATAACACTTTTGCTTTCGTTAACTTGTCATAGCATTTGCTTATTATTGTTATTTTGTTGGTTTTGATTGCTTCTATTGTTCTCGCTTTGGATAAAAGCGTCAGCTAAATGACTAAATGTAAATGTTAACACTCTCGGGTAGGGTTTGGCGTAGAGGGTTTGTTATTTTCCAACATGAAAAAATACTATAGTAATTTATAGTAAATACTATAGTGTTTTTGAACCATACTATAGTAAAGTGTATTATACTGTATATATTATAGTATTTACAACACTTTGTTAATGAATGCAACAGCATACTGTAGTATTAACTATAGTGAACTGATAAACTGTAATAAATCCTGTACTGTAAACTGTAGTGCATTGTAATATAATATACCCTATAATTGTAGAAATAGTCATTTGTTTATATTACTACAGTTGCTATATTACCACAGCATCTATAGAATTACCACAACAAATTAATTCAACTATGTTACTATAGTATGGTTCAAAAACACTTTACTATAAATTACTATAGTATTTTTTCATGTGGGGATGGAGCATTAATCTTTTAGCAACACTCACCAGACATTTGAATTCTGAACAATATGTACCAGAAGCAACATAATAAAAACACCACAATATATGCCTGCACTAACGTAATAAAAGCGAGCCAAGGTCACGTATTGAATTGCGTGTTTTAACGCCACTCACTGGATATTTCACTTTGAAACTGCCACAATAAGGTACGTAACATCCGTGCAGCACAAGCACGTATTTCCAATCAGCCTGGGTTGCTTTTGTGAGCAATATCATACAATATCTGTTTATAAGCGCCAAACTCTCAGCAAAGCCTGACGTAATGTTTCTAATGATAAATAAATACATTTTTACGTCTCTGTTATCATTTATGACTTTCATAGCATATAATATAACACTATGTAAGTCAATGGGTACCAGAGACATTTTGGTTACCCACATTCTTTAAAATATCTTCTTTTGTGTTCAGCAAAAGACAAACTCATACAGGTTTGGAACGACTTGAGGGTGAATAAATGGGCCAACCAGACTATCCCTTTAATGTCAATTAACAGAAGTTAGATTGCATTAGCTTTGTGTGTTTCTGAATTAGTTTATAGCTGTTTTATGCATTTATTCAATCTCACTGACATCATTGTTGATTATAATGACAGCACTGAGTCGGTGAGGTCATGCTGAGCAAAACGCTGCTGATTTGAGTGGATTTGAGCTTATTTCCTCTCCGTCAGTGACTTAGTTAATTGTCTTTGATTGGCTATTGCATTCATGTGCTATGTTTTACTCCCAATACTCAAACACAAATGAAAAAAAACTAAATACTTCTATAAATTCAAGCCATTAGACCACCCAGCCGTGTATCACTGGACTCTTTCCCATTAGAGATTCCAGCCAATATTTCTGTGGATCAAATGTCCTGAACAGACGATCCCTTCTAATGGACATGACAAGAGCAGATTTCACGGCCCCCAGATGCAAGTTTAAAAGTAATTACGACTTTGGGTCCAATAAAACATCTTGCTTATCATCCCATTGTACGGCCCATCTGGAAATATGCATTTAGTTCCCAAGGACAATGTTTATAAGAGGGTCAGACTGTGCTCTCACATTGCAGGAAGCAAATTAATTAGTTAATGTTTTCTGTAATTATTCCCATAAACCCCAATTAGCTGTATTTGAGTATTTACACGTCCAGCTCCAGATGCAACCTCTACCTCATGAACCGGTTCATTCAGCCACAATGCAACGGCCACGCTGTTGTTATTAGCATCTTGACAATTTGAATGAAGCAATCAGGATGATAAGTTGCGACAGCAAAATAACGAAGTTCTAAACATGAAAGAAAACGTCAGAATGTAAAATTGCACAGCTGCTAAGCGTGTAAGACAGTATTGAAGACTGAGCTTACCGTATGCTCTCCAGTCGGCTGGAATCAGGTTTCATAGACATTGAGTGCTTTACCATCTTGTACATAGTCACCACCAGAAAGATGAGATTGAGCTGTCGGAAAAGATAAAGCATGTTGAGAAGACCACACAGCTCTTGGAAATCACGATTGCAATTCATCATTCAGATGGCATATTTGTCAAACATCATTTCATATTTACATTCACATTCCTAAGAGCACCGTGCAATGATCTTTCTTGGGATCTGTGATCACCAGGTTATTAGACGGCTATCAATGGAATTGAAAAATAAAAATAAAGCACCTTTTATGTTGGCTGATCTGAACTACAAAGCATAGCCTACAATAATTCAAAAAGCAGACAGCAACGTCAAAATGCAAGAATGCATGAACTCTGCTGGGAGTTTCCAAGACATCTCATAAACTATGGTTTTATGCATGGACCATTTGAAAAGGTCTTGAAAATTTTCTATTTTTAATCATTCTTAGCATGACAATTGAAATAGATTTTGGATGAAGACGTGATTCAAGTCAGTACAGAAGCTTGTAAGAACGTTGATATTTCTCGAGACATAAACTATCACCCAGAAAACAAAGTGCTACCATTTGTTCCTAACTCTGATCTTAAAGATTATCGGAGACAAACTGTGCGTAGGCGCCTTCTCAGACGAGCGTAAGTCATAACTTTGGCCCTGAAAATGTCTGCTTGCTGGCAAGAGCTTGTGTTTTTCTTCACCGCCCTGAACATGGGGATGTAATTCAGGCTGAGCAGAGAAGACCTCTTAAAGAAACATACTTCAGGAAACAAAAAATGAGTATCATCTATATTAAATATGTGGAACAAGAATAGAGCACCTCTATTAAAAGAAGCTTGTCTTAATTCAGTTGGTGGTGACAAAAGTTATTTTGTCCCCAGACTTTCCAAATGTCCCCCTATATATGTGACCCTGGACCACAAAACCAGTCATAAGGGTCAATTTTTCATCATCTGAAAGCTGAATAAATAAGCTTTCCATTGATGTATGGTTTGTTAGGATTGGACAATATTTGGCCGAGATACAACTATTTGAGGGTGCAAAAAAATCTAAATATTGAGAAAATCGCCTTTAAAGTCATCCAAATGAAGTTCTTAGCAATGCATATTATTAATCAAAAATTAAGTTTTAATATATTTATGGTAAGAAATTTACAAAATATCTTCATGGAACATGATCTTTACTTAATATCCTAATGATTTTTGGCATAAAAGAAAAATCGATCATTTTGACCCATACAGTGTATTGTTGGCTATTGCTACAAATATACCCCAGCGACTTAAGACTGCTTTTGTGCTCCAGGGTCACATATTATAACAATATCCTGATTTTAGAAGCTCTCGCTACACAGTTTACTTGATTAAATTCTCAAAAACACAAGTCTAAAATGGCATAAAAGTAAGTGGAGAACTATTTTTAAACTATATATTTTTGAAACTATGTTTTATTCCAAAATGTGGGTCACATATTGAAAATGTAAAGCACATGTTGTTAGATTAGTATATTGTGTTTGACTTCAATCCAAAATGAGTAAACCTACATTACAAATAAGTGAGCACATTTAGCTTTGCATACAAGAGAATGAAAAACACACATCTGGTTTATTTCTTGGAGGCGCACACACACACACACACACACACACACACACACACACACAAACACACACACAGGTTTGTTTTTGTGAAAAGTGGGGACATCCCATAGGCGTAATGGTTTTTATACTGTACAGACCGTATATTCTATTGCCCTACACCAACCCTACCCCTAGACCTACCCCTCACAGACACACACACACACACACACACAGACACACACAGACACACACAGACACACACAGACACACACACACACACTGTATATACAGAATGCAGCTAGAGAGAGAAAAAGAATATGCCTTTTGAAAAGAAAGGCACTGAATTCTTTGCTCCGTCGATCATCAACATAAACCACATGTAAACACCAAAGAATTCAACTCATTTTTCAGAGCCTTTCAAATAAGGAGTGCCTGCTCTAAAACAGAAAGAATTACAGAAAGAGCAGGACTGGGGGAGATGAAGACTAAAAGCAAGAAAGAAAGAAAAAAGAAAATCACATTTTGAACAATTGCAAATGATTTGTTTAAATCTATATATACTTTGCATTTGGCAGTACTTTAGAATTGTTCGCTACTTCTATTTGACTTATCCAAAGCTATTTACTTACTGTAGAATATGGCACATAAACATGCTGCAACTCGTATTGCAAAGCAACTTTTACAATGCAATTAAAAGCCATGTTTGTAAAAGAAATAATAGTTCAGCAACAAAATGTCACATCGCAAATATGGCAACATTTGATTTAGGGTTATTCCCCTGGACTACATGGTATATCTCTTGTTTCAGTCACATGGGACTTGTTCAGATAAACGTCTATCTTCCTCTTTTCATTCACTTTTAATCCTTATTTTCACATCCAATATGGCTAAAAAGAAAAACACAGTAGACCAGATAGTTATTTCTATCTGTTTTTCTAGTTTGTCGGTGAATTAATGGTCTGAGCGTTTGTACAGATATGTTTTCTTGTGGATCTCCTCACATTCAACTTTAATGGTTTGTTTTTCTCAGGCAAGGTAAGGCATGTGAAGTTTATTTAGCGCACTTCCCACACACCGGTTATTCTGTTTGCTTTCGCTTCGTGTTTGTAATAAATGATGTTTGTAATGAATGCCACTCTAATTTGTTTATTTCATACTCATATTCTTCATTCTTGTTTTGTATACAATATAACTATACAACCCATGTGATTTATCAGTGTGTTTTTTTTTCCCCCTCAACAATGCAATTTTGACTCGGTGCAGCTTATACTCAGATGAAAATATTGTAAACGTTCATATTTTATCAGCACATGCATTCCCTGTGAATAAGATTTATTGTTCTCTTGGTATTGCTAGCACCATGCTGTACTGTTAACAGTTATTTTGATTATGAATTATATCATTATTTATTTATTTGATAAGAGATATAATTAAATCTTCTGTATATAGTGAAAAAACATGGTTTTCCACATCTCTGGACTCTATTTGGTGCAGGTCCCTCCTTTAATATTAGCTTTTTCACCCGTTTATTTTTATTTTTTGACCGCAGGGCAAAAATTGTACGTCTGAAAAGAAATAGCACACCTCTCTTTAAGGTATAATTCATGCCTGCAGCACAAAAAAGTGGTATTAAAAACCAGAAGTAGGAGATTAGAAAGGAGAAACAGCTCAACTGACACAAGGAAAAGACATGAGAGAGAGAGAGAGAGAGAGAGAGAAAGAGAGGTGGGGTCTGTTAGATCATTGATTATGGTGCTGTTGAGTGTTGCTGCTGAGCCACCAGGAGCCGCTTCGCTCCGGCATGTGTGGAGAGGCCAGGAATGCATTTATAACACAGCTGGGAGTGATGACACAGATCTGATGAGACGGCCAGGCATGGCACAAGACCAGCCGAAGCACCTCTGTGCCTCCCTTCCTCCATCTCACCCTTCCATTCCCCAAAATAGAGCCATGAGCACAAGTTTAATATAAACCAGTTTGAGTTCAGAGACACGTTACCCTGCTAGCTGACTGAGCCTGTTGAAGTATATCTTAGTATTTCCCGTTGAAAGGTACAGGGGAGGATCTGCTTAATTGTCATGAGCAAGATATTTTGCGATAAAGTGCCAAGCATTATGATAATGAGAACTTGAGGGAGAAATCAATGTCATATTTAAATAAATGGATAAAGAAATGGTCCTACACAAAGGGTTTTAGCTTTGCTTTTGGGGTAAAATGTGGCCTAGATATGCGATGCACCCATTTGCTTTAAATTCATGGTTACAGAACGAGATCTCGCTGAGACAGGAGGAACACGGATGTATTAGGTGTAACCGTTTCTTGTTCTGAAAAGCCGCTGTATGCACATTTAAAGTAAGTGCATGTATAAATTAAACAGCACAGACTGCACACTTCAGTATCTCTGCATTTCAGGGCATTTCATTTTAGAAAATGGTGTGGATAATTTTTCTACTTTTCATTGTGAAAAAGACATTCTCACCAAGCACAATTATGCCATAATTCATATCAGTATAGTTACAACTTCATCTATCCATAGCTGTACTGTAAGTCCCTGTAGTCCCTACTCGTGACAGTGGAGAGCACTCCCTTCATTTCTCCACATTTTGTTATGTTGCAGCCTTAAAATGCTAATTTAAAATGCTTTCATTTGTGATTATTTTTAAATAATTATTACTGTATTTTACCCAATAATGACAAAGCACTTGACGTTTAGCTCAGGTGAATCCCATTTCTGTGGTTCATGTTGTTTTTACCCTTTGATTCCAGTCCATGTGTGGCAAATTCAATTGATTAGACATGATTTTGAAAAACCCACACCAGTCTATATAAGGTCTAACAGCTGCAAATCAGGATATTAGAGCAAAAACCAAGCCATAAGGTCAAAGAAAATGCCTGCAGAGCTCAGAGACTGGGTTGTGTCTAGGTACAGATCTGGTGAAGGTCACAAAAACATCTGCTCTATTGACGGTTTCCAAGAGCACAGTAGCCTCAATAATTATTAAATGGAAGAAGTTTCACCCTACGAATGAAGTCTGACCAATGGGAACACAGTGATCATTACGGACCAAACAAAATTAAACAGCGTACAGTAAATTATCAACCAATAAGAAGAAATATTACTGAGCTATTTGAATGCAACATACATTACCAAGACATGCAAACAAAACATGCATTCAGTTGGAACTGTACTGAAGAAACTACAGACAATTCAACACATCGCCAAGAACCACAACACGATGAAAATATGGCAATTAAATTAAAATTCCATACACCAACTGTAAATAAAGGTATTCGTGGGAAATGTTAAAAACTTACCATTATGATGAACGTAACAGGGCCAATGAAACTCCAAATGAAATGATTATCAACCCTCAACCAACATCTGGAAAGAGGAAAAAAAGAAAGAAAGCAATTACTTAAAGCTATGAACACACTGCAAAGTTTTGAGAGTGACAACCAATTTCATTGGAGGGAATGAATTCCCTAAATCAGTGTTTCCCAACCCTGTTTCCAGAGGCACTCCACATTTTGGATGTCACCCTTTTCTAACCCATCAATTTCAGGTCTTACTAACGAGCTGATGAGTTGAATCAGGTGTGTTTGATTAGGAAGAGGTCGAAAGAATGCACTGTTGGTGTGCCTCCATCCAGAAGCAGTGTTGGGAAACACTGCCATAAAATATTGTTTTGTCTAACGGAAAGAAGACACTCAGGCTGCCCCAAATATTGGGATGTTTGACAGTGATAACCACCGTAATATTCTAGAAATTTAATCAGAGATTTAGTGAGATCTACCATTGGAGAAAGCGTTAACGGTCCACTTGGATGGTATGACAAAAATACTGTATTATCACAATGTAAGTAATTTTATTTTACAGTGACAGTATATATACCAAAATGTAATGATGAAATCAATACAATTTTGGTACCATAGCAAAACAAGTAATTTAAGTACAAAACTCAAGTTTTCAATAAAGCAAAGATACAAATAAAGTAAGCAGTGTAGCTTATCAGGAATCTAACAGTAGTATCAAGTAACCAAGCAAATATTCAGAAAAAGGTTACTTTATTTTAAGGTCCAATTCTCACTATTAACTAACTATTTATGATGACTTTTGCCTCAATAAGCTCCAAACTTGCTGCTCATTAATAGTTAGTAAGGTAGTTGTTAAGTTTAGGTATTGGGTAGGGTTAAGCCATCTAAAAAATGCTGAATAATGCATTAACATGTGATTTATAAGTACTAATAAACAGCCAATATGCTAGTAATATGCATGCTAATAAGCAAGTAATTAACAGTGAAAATTGGCCCCTAAACTAAAGTGTTACCCAGAAAGATTCATTAGAATTAATACTTTAATACTTATTAAAGCTAAAGTTACAGTCAAGAGCAGTGGCTGGTTTTCAATTGTCAACATTGTTTAATATTAACAGCATTAATGGACAGAGGGAGGTCTGTATCTGCATTTAAACTGCAAGCCGATATCAATAAACAACATTACTCACGCTTTCCTCGTCCCATAGCTCTTATAGTCGATGGCTGCTGAAATGCCAACCACCACACAGGGGAACAGGTAGCCAGATGCGTAATAGTATTTTCGTCTGGAAAATTCACTCTCAAAGACCTCCACAAGCATGAGGAACAACTGAACGGCCTCCAAACACATCCAGGCAAATGCGGCAAGAAAGAAGAAATGCAGAACTCCAGCAATCACAGAGCACACAATCTGAGCAGGAAGAAATAAACACAAAGAATCAAACAAACCTGCCTATGGTTTGATGCCTAAAAATATAGGCAGCTCACTAGGGTTAAAATAAGCCCTCTTCACACCAATACCCCGCCCCCCGCCCAGCGTGCAAAAAATGTACCCACCGGAGGTTCGGTCATATTGATGCCCACAAGAAACAGAAGCTCTGCGATGAAGAGGTTGATGCAGAGGTTCTTGTGGATGGTGTTGCGATCACTCTGGAGGCCGCGGAAGAAGCAGAAGGTGAAGATGCTAATGGCAAGGCAGACGAGTGAAACGGCGATGCCCATTCGTGTGATACCTGTCAGCAGGAGCTCGTGAACGCTTCCCACACCCTTGAAAAATAAACATAAGCATTAACCAGTTACTTAACTCGAACATGTCACTTGTCAGAATTTAATCCTTTTTGATTTTTGAATGCGTAGAGCAAAAATGCATCTTAAACGTGCTAGTCACACATACAGCAGCTATCTTTTATAAACTTTTCTATTATTTACATATTAGCAACAAAATGCTGTTGAATCTGTGATGTCAATGCACCGCAGTGATCACTTCCAGTAGAGACAGCTATTGACTACAATGGAAGCTCACGTCTAGTATAGACCAAGTTTTTGACAGCAGACGTCTTAAATCATAATGTCTTAACTTCCTAGAGTTTGAATAATCTATCTTACGTCTTTGTTTACACATGGCACCAATACAGAAGCTAAAGACGTTTTAACACTGACAGGTTCTGTTTACACATCCTCTAAACAACAGTAACAACAACAACAAAATTATACATTTACTGAAAGGCTGTATGCATGAAAGCACCATCCCTGTGGATCATGCTGGGCAGAAGCTTAAAGGATTGTATTGAGACACATCATCAGTTGTGTACCTCAGCATCCTTGGGTGTTTTACCAGTTTATCATAATACACCCTATGGGTTGTGCCGATAGATTATAGTATCGTGTATCAACGCTAGTCAGAGATATCGCCTGTGGCTGATGCCTTTGATGATAGCAAGACGATTATTATAATAATAATAATAATTATTATTATTATTATTATTATTATTATTATTATCAGGCTACACTCTTAAAAATAAAGGTGCTTCACGATGCCATAGAAGAACCTTTTTGTCTAAATGGTTCCATAAAGAACCTTTAACATCTGAAGAACCTTTCTGTTTCACAAAAGGTTCTTTGTGGCGAAAGAAGGTTCTTCAGATTATAAAAAGGTAAGAAAGAGATGGTTCTTTAAAGAACCTTTGACTCAATGGTTCTTTGCGGAACAAAAAATGGTTCTTCTATGGCATCGCTTGAAGAACCTTTTGAAGCACCTTTATTTTTAAGAGTGTAGTAAAACTATCTAATTAATATTAGGGCTTATTTGTTCCATTATATTTCTTTTTCTGCGTTTTTACAGTGTTGCGCATTATATCCAATCACACACAATTCTGTTGAGTTTATGAATGCAATGGCCAATCAGATGCATTCAGATGAGTCATCGCTGAAACAGCGGAATTTTGTTGTTCAGTGCACGATGACTGAATTCTGACCCGCGAATTCTCTCATCATAAACAACAAAGTGCAGATGTACGTGCAATGCAAGTATAAGATATTTATTCATCATACAGTGTAGATTCACTGATTCACGGGAGTGCATAAGCTCACGCTAGACTGAGCTAGTGATGATGTTCTTTGGTAATGCATATGTTCTTTGCTCGCTTTCTGTAGCTGCTTTTTGAATAACTAAGGAAATAATAAATTAGCACAATAATATCGTGTATCAGCGATCTCACAGGCTGACGATAGGACGATATGAAAATTAAGCATATCGCCCAACACTAATACACCCTCTAATGAGGTTCGCCCACCACAGGCTCTTTAGACCCTGATGTATGTCCTACAGCCAGTCGTTCTTGATATCTAGTTAATCAATGCCTCTTGATGTTTAGCTGTTTCTCTGAGTGCATGACTACCATGATCCAAAGATTAACACTGTGAGGAGCTACACCTTGTTTGACAAGCAGTGGGCTGTTTAGGTTTGGGCGTATGTCTTGCCACCTTTTGGTCTCTTATGGTGCTCAATTGCTGGTCCAGGTGGTGTCCTTACATTTTAGCCACAGTCAATGATTGCTCAGAGTGCACGGCTGCCAGGACGCAAAGATTGCCAACACTGCAAAGAGCCATCTAGTTTAACAAGCAGTGGGCTGATCAGGGCAGTTTCCCAAAAGCATCGTAAGCCTAAGTAAATCGTAGATACATTGCCACCAATAATCTTTACAATCAACTTATCTCACGATGCTTTTGAGAAACGCAGCCCTGGTCTCTTATGGTCTCAATTGTTGGTCCAGGAGCCGTCCTTCCTTTTCAGCCATAGTCAATGATTGTTTTGCTCTGTGTCCTCCACAAATGTCTTTACTTTACTACCTGCTGGACTCTCCTCTAATTCTCGGTACCCTCAGGAGCTGAGAATTATATTGGATCCAATGCATCTCACCTCGACTGGGCACATCTGGATGTTCCAGTCTCAAATCTCTGTTTCTCCTGCAAGGTTGGCATATCGCAGCCTCTTCTGCTCATGTGCCTCATCCACAGAGTCCTCCCAAAGAACTTGGACAATGAAGACATAGTGCTGTAATCTGGACCACAGAGCAAGATTTGGTCTCAGGTTGGTGCTGGCGATTTCCATGAGAAAGGTATCCAAGTTTCTGGTCTAGGTCAATGTCATTTTCCAGTCCCTGGTGGCAACCAGTGGGCCAGCCTTAGGAAGCAAGGACTCTGCTTTTCCTTACTTAAGCAAAGATATCAGAAATGGGTGGGTTGACTGGGCATTCTGAGGCATAGCATTGGTTGTTGTTCTTTGTGGTCAAGTTCAATTTAGGTTTATAGGACAAGGAAGGACCTCATTTGTGGCACAGATGAGAAAACTCATTCTTCCACCATATTCCACAGGTCTTTGCAGGTAGTTATTTTCTTATCAATACTCTCCCATCTCACCCAGCTGTCTTGCTTGGTTTGAGATATGGCTTTAGTGATTGTAGACTTGTTCTTGATTGGTGCATCTCTTCCACCACAAGTTGTCGGCTGGTGATGCCATTTTACAATGTGGGCTTGCTTCCCCCAAACCCTTTCTTCCATGCTGTACCTGGCCTACAATATCCCAGTGTCAAGGGGGTGACTTTGCATCTGCTGATGGTGGATTGCATTTCCGTCCATTACTAGGGATAGAGCGGCCTCTCTCACAATGATATCTTGGGACTGTTTGAGTATCATGTCTAACCTAACTTTAGCACATTTGTATTCCTTCATAAGGCTCATAATTGGGAGTGAAAGAACCATCTTATCATACAGTCCTATCCTGCTGACATATCTTGGTAATCCAAGCCACTTCTCATATGTGAGCTAATCAAATACCCCAGCTTGCTGACCTGTGAAAGGGCGACTTCGAACAAGGTAATTGGCCAGAAAGACAGGGCAGCTGAAACTCTGGTGCCTCCAATTTGGGCTGTTGCCCTTTCTTTCGTAGGAGAGCAGTACTGTTGATATGCTTGAGGCCAGTGATTATATCCTCCTTTATTTGTTGTACTTGCCTGTTATTTAGGTTTACATCAGACCAGCATCCAAGGCTTTTAATTGTCTCTTCCAGCACTGCAGGCACTGGTTCAATTACTGCTTGGTTGAAAATAATGTGATATTTACTTGGCTTGATTTCCATTTATGAAATCAATGATTTCCATTTCTCTACCTTACTAACAACACAACTTTTACAATCTTGTAAGTACTTCCAATAAAGATTTATTTCAGGAGCACAACAGATTGTGTGCATCATAATTATATTGTTTAAAGAAAACTCTTAAGTAGAAAGGGAATCTTTTTTAATATTCCTGATTCAACAGGACAAAACACAATATCTATGTAATATGTAGGCAGAAAATAAGATTCTGCTGTCGTAATGGTTATATATCTATCCACAGTTGCAGCAGTTAGGTAAGTTTGTGGACCAAGACCATATAAACAGTTGCACAACAAAACCCATGATTTCCACATTCATTACAGCTTAAATGACAGCTATGCTAGCATATCGTATAATGTTTGGTGCTATCAAACAACTGACATACTGACATAATTGCATTGTTCCCAGAAATCTACAAGTGACCCAAGAGAGTCATTCATCAAAGTAGATTAAGAATTATATTAAGAAAGAGCTGCAATATATTCATTTGTTCTCTTGTAGAGATACGTTGCTGTTGCTGTGATGAGCACAAATTATGTCCAATGAATGTATCAGCAGAAGAAAATGACATTCTGGAAACTCAAGAGACTCAATACTCAACAGCATCATGGTTATATGAAAGGCAGAAAGCAGAAAATTGGCTCTGAAGAGTAGCTGTTGGATTATAGTTACTAACTGAATCATTATGTTGATTTCCTCTATACCGGATGTCCCACCACAGGGCTGGATGGGACCAGTTGATACTCACCGCATGTGCATCTCGATGAGCCATCAGGATTGCAAAGTTAGTCAGGTGACTGCAGGAGCAAGTGGTGTGAGTCTTGTTTGTCGCGAGGAGTTTGCAGCCTTGTGTTGACCAGTATCCTGTCATGCTCCTCTCAGAATAGTTCCAAAATGAGCAGTTTGGATTGAAGTAGTTCTCAGTCTGATAAACGGAGAAACATGTCATTTTATTTGAACGTGACAGCTGACATCTGCCAGGTTGAGAGATTTAAACCTTTCATACCCAAACATTGTTTTCCTTGATCAACAATCTCTATTAATAAACCATGTTGACTGACAAGTATGTTCTTTGATTTTGTTTAAGCATGTTTTTCAAGGCTCTAATTTTAACTCGGTCCTAAAATCAGAAGGCACTGTTTACTTGGTTATTTAAAATAACACGCCCCATATTTTATGCTATAACAAGATACATCTCAGGTACCAGTAATTCTATTGAAACTAAGAATTTTTAATCTTTCTTCTCTTTAGATTTTGAAGCAAATAGATTGGCCTTACTCTGGCCCTTGACTGTTTTTCAGCACCTGTTTCATATAAATACAGTGCTGTGAAAATGTATTTACCCCCAACATGATAAAAATGGTATGATATTAAATAGTTGTAGATATTAAAATAAAATACAACATGAATCAAAGGCAATCTGATTAAATACTTTTTTATTGAAGCATAAGAAGTTGTCTTACACCCACCACCCACGTGAAAAGCTAATTGCCCACTTAAACTTAAATGACTGATGTATTTTAATTACTTTCTTCCTCATCATTTCTGGAATTTATTTTATATTTGGCATAGTGTGTTACTGGGTAAGACCCTTTAAGTAGTGTTAATTTCGTTAATGAAAACTATGACAAAAATATTAGTTAACGAAAAGTAAACTAATATTAAAGGGGTCCTATTATGCTTTTTCACTTTTTCAACTTTAGTTAGTCTGTAATGTTGCTGTTTGAGCATAAAAAAGATCTGCAAAGTTACAAAGCTCAAAGTCCCCTTCAAAAGGAGATATTTTATTTAACAGAAATCACTTTTCAAAAAGTACAACGAACGACTCGTTTGGACTACAACGCATATTTTCCAGGATTTGTGATATCACAAATATCGACGAATGGGACGAGACCTGGTTGAGCTGCACTAGAGAAGGCAATGAGTGTTATCACTATGTCGGAGACACGCTAGCTTTCCCAAGACTTAGAGTGGTTACAATCATCTGGGTTTAAATCACGCTCAAATTGATTTGATATTGACGCAATATATATATATAACCAATCACAACACACACTGGCCCAGCTAACCAATCACAGCAGACACTGGCCCAGCTAACCAATCACAACACACACTGGCCCAGCTAACCAATCACAGCACATTTCGTATTTCAGAAGGCAGGCTTTCATTTGATACAGGAACTATTCGAGCGGTTCATGCCAGACTGGGGAGAGAGGTGTGTAATAATGTAAAATATGTGAAAAATTATGTGTTTTTCGAACAACCTAGTATGAGAGCCTGTTCTAGTACACCCCCAAAACAAAATCAAGACTTCGTAAAAGAGCATAATAGGACCCCTTTAAAATTGAAATTGCAAAGAAAGAGAAACATGTCTTTAATTAAGCTTTTCAATTCTTACATCCAAATGCGCCAGAGTGAAGATGAGTGGTTCGGACACAAACACGCGGTTGGATTCTTTGTTGATGGAGGCGGAGAGGATGTGGGAGTTGACAGTCAGGGTGTGGTTTCTGACTCCGCCCTCTCCCATCAGCCTCACCGTGGCGTTCTCCGTACTAAGGAAATGCCCCAAGTGCTTATACAGGACAAAAACCAACTTGGCAACACCTTGAGTAAATAAATGATAGGAGAACATCATTAGTACTTACTGGATTTCGATAGAAAAATAAACTGATATTATCTTTAAACTGACTTAGGGTCATAAAATATCTATATCTTTTTCTTATTTTGAACTTTCTCTTTCAGGTTAACAACTGTCAAAGTGGAACAAAAGATCAAAGAGAACATTGATGAGCACTTTAGATCTTACAAGCATGTTTTCGCTAGCAACCAGAATAACATCATGTGGAAGAATATTCAATGCTGTCCTTGAGTACTGATATTTGCTACAGCTACAGAAATGCAAGAAAGCATGTAATGAATGTAAAGCTTGCAATGCACTGACTAAGTACTTGTGCAGAGTGTTTATGTCCTACAGATCAGGAAAATCATTGACTTCATTAACTAAGCATCTGAAGGCCTTGCATTAAAGCATTTGAAATGACTATAACCTTGCTTTTATTTACCATTTTTACTGTTTAGTTTGACCATGTTTGCTGAGAGCTGAATCGTGGCTCCTCTTTTGCTGGTCTGTGGAAACCTGAAGTCCTGAATTTGGCCATCGGTGCTCAGCACGTACACGTCCAACACTGAATGAAGAAAGAAAAGCAGAAAGATATGGATTCCTATGTGCCATTTGGTGTCTTATTAAACAAAACACGAGACAATGGCAGTTGCATAAATGGCTTCTCACATTCAGGTTCTCACATTCTTCTGCCAGATGGAAATGAAGGACTGTTTCATTAAGCCAATGCGAGGTAATTTAATTAAAACGAGACATTGTGCACATATAAAAGAGTGAATTGAGAAGATGGTTTCAAAGTTTTCTAATGCACCTCGGGCCAACAAACTCTGCATTTGTACCACATCATATAATTTTCAAATGAGAGGCAGAGAACACAAAGGTGTATTGTCTAATGTAAGCAGAAAATGTTTTCTCTTTAACAATGAACATTTTTCTCAAGAAAATTAACTTGTGCCTTTAAAAAAGAGAAAAGCTTCTTCATTACCTTATACTAAAATTGGCGCTTTTAACTGAAAGATGAGACTTCCTTTCCTACAGATGCTGCATTGACTGTTATGATTTCTGACATTCATTTCCCTTTTGATGTGAAAGCAAGAGATCTGAGAGATAAAGCTTTACAGACTGCATCCCTATTTGCTTTCAATGTATTTGGGTCAAAATCAGCTAAGGGGGTAATAATGGAACAACAGTTTAAAAAGTGATTTTCACTATTATTTACAACAGCATCTACATTTTCATGGTTTCATGGCCACATTTTTATATGGCTGAGAACAACAACACATAGCTACACAAAAGGATTGAGAAGAAAATAAAGGGAGTCAAAAAGCACTGAGCCAAGGTTAAAAGGAAAAAGCCTTCAGTAACCCAGAGGCCTGTACAGTGAAATGACAGATGAGTGCACAAAGCTGTCTTATATGAATGAGATCACATTACTAATAAATTCCACTGGCAGGGGCCTGGGCTGGATCCTCTCAGCATCTGAATGGTTAAAGTCGCCACATGCTGAGACCGGAGCGAAGTCGATTTGGTTTCAGCCCTTTCACAGTGATGAATGCATTCATGAAAAATTGCAGAACTGAACAATATCCACCTATTTACATGCACCCGAGACAACAGCCGTATCTAAATCATAACATTTTTGATTACGCTATGGATTCCACTCATGATGCCTAAAAGCATTTCCTTTACAAATGCTTTTCACTTATGTAGTCATTCTAACTGTCGGTGAATCTAAAATGAAAACTGCCTTCTGTTTTACAAATCAACCGCTCTTGTTATTTAGAATATAATAATAAAAAGTAATCGATTTCAAGTAAACTGGCTCACAATAGTCTCCTCCAGATATACACGTTCAATCCATTTGCCTACACCCAACATATTTCACAAATTGTACATGCAAATTTAAACTTTTTTAAAACCAAACTGCACATCCTAAATCCACACTACCTGCATGTCATCAATTTGTACAAGACTTGATTTTAAAATAGTATTTCACTCAACTTAAGTCAGAGTCTCCTATTAAAAGGAAAGATAGAAAAACTAAATTGGTGGCCTTTTCGGTGGATTTTTTTTATAGGTTGTAAACTGTATAAAGCCTGGTTAGCAAACTCAAGAAGGGCAGATTGCTACATTCAACCTGACAAATGCAACCTGAGATTTGACTCGTTCGCTGTAAACTCTTGTACAGCCGTCAACGGCTCAGATTCCTGCATTATTCACTGCCTGGGAGATTCTCATATCTGTGGCTGTAAATAGCAATCAGCACAATGATTTCTCGAGCCCAGATCGAATCTGCCGGGAAAGGTTCTCTAAATTAAGCAGTGTAGGGTCGCTTTGTCTTTTCTTCTCTTTCCACGGGAAAGCTGATATCTGCAGAGATGGACGTGTCTGGCAGCAAAAGCAGTGTTGGTTACTCTCGTTTAAAGCACTGTTATCAGTCAAACTGCCCACAAAAACACATTCATTGAGACCTTGCTTAGTTATGATAACATGTCTGATGAACAGTATATTCAATAAACCCACTATAACCTTCATTATCTAAGCATGTACAAAATTATAAGAGACAAAATGCCTTTTTATGAGGCAAGAACATCTATTGATTGAATAACACACTGTTGCAGAGGTCTCCAGATGTAGATGGGCACAGAAAGAAAAATGACAAATCCTGTGCCGTTTAAATTCATACATAATTATACTCAAAAGCTCAGCGCTGAAGAAGGTACATGAAACAGTAACTGGAGCGAATCTGCTAATGCAAGACCTGCTGAAGTTCTTCTGCTGCTTCAGTGTGTTGGATTTGCATACTGTCTTATATGCGAGTTGCCTGATTAATTAATCATTTATCTGCTCTCTATACTATTTCGTTACCGCTGAGGATCTGCAGCTGAATATTTCAAATACTTAACTCTTCCAGCCGCACTGCAGCAATGTGCAAAAGACTACATCCATTTGCCAAATGTCCTACTTTTACCACAGTGTCAAAGCAGCATGACTGTCAACAAGGCTGAAAATAATTATTTTTTCACTTAAATATTTCCAAATCTCCAAAGGCATTATTTCAGTTATAGGAAGAGATCAGTGGACATCGGATTTTTCAATCAACGGCCCACAAGTGGGTGCAATAATAAATATAAACCCAACAGCACAGTGTCAAAGTGTATTTATTATTACAAAGAAAAAATGCATTTCTTCACCTAAACTCTCAGGGCAGTTCCAGTGATAATTTCACAAAGCTGTTAGATTGTCTTTATTGAAAATCTCTTATAAGTTTAGTCAGTACTCAACATGTAATTTTTAACTCTTGTTTTTATGGAAAAAGCGCAGTGACAACATGTTTTACACATTCTAATTAGTGCATAAATTTGTTGACTATGATGCTTTTTTTTCTCATGTATGTTTTAGTTAAAATCAGTGAGAATCAGTGCTTGCTATAAATGTAAGATATGTAAGATAAAGAAGCTAAACCTAACTGGACAAAGCATGGCTTTTATACCACAAACGTTTATATCACATTCCATCACTTGCTCAGCAATGAATGCTCTGCAGTGAATGGGTGCCGTCAGAATGAGAGTCCAAACAGCTGATAAAAACATCACAATAATCCACAAGTAATCCACACCACTCCAGTCCATCAGTTAACATCTTGAGAAGAGAAAAGCTGCGTGTTTTTCAGAAACAAATCCATCAAGGCGTTTTAACCTCAAACCGTTGCTTCTGGCTTAAATACGACTCCATAATCCATAATAACGCTTCCTCTAGTGATAAAGTCCATCTCCTGTTCTCTCTCACATCAAAATCCACACACATATTTGTTTAGAGCTGTTTTGGCTTGTAAACGGTGCTTGATCTGTGCAGATTTCTCTCCTGATTCAGACCAGGCGACTTTTTCACTGGAGGAAGCAATGTTATGGATAGAGAGTTAAACACGTATAATGATGGATTTCTTTCTTACAAACACGCAGCTTTTGTCTTCTCCAGATGTTAACTGATGGACTGGAGTGGTGTGGATTATTGTGATGCTTTTATCAGCTGTTTGGACTCTCATTCTGACGGCACCCATTCACTGCAGAGCATCCATTGATGAGCAAGTGATGCAATGCTCTGATGAAGAAACAAACTCATCTACATCTTGGATGGCCCAAGGATGAGTAAATGTTCAGCAAACTTTCATTTTTGGGTGAACTAGTCCATTATTCCGGCATTGGTTTTAACTAACTCTTCCGAGCATTCTTGCAAGTTCGGTTTCGTTCTGCTTTGGTTTTCATACACACACATTACTCCTGGAAAACTCCATCAGTCATAAGCGGCAGGTCAGACACGTGGCTCGAATCGAACCGTCATCATTTACATCAAAAGCTGCCGGCTAAGATGAAAGCACTTACTGATGTTCTCGGCAGGCACTCGGACGACTGCGGGCTCGATCAGGTTGTCTGCAAGGACAAAGGCTCCTTCCTCCAGGGTATCGAGTAACATAGTGGCAGCATGTGTTTGCTCCGTGGAATTCATGTCCTCCCAGGATTTAAGGGCTTCTGGCCTCAGGAGGTTGTCAACCGTGTCCACAATGGCCTGTAACCATGGAAACAAGAGAAATGACAGGCGGTTGATATTTTTCCTTTGCTTTCCCTGGAAAAGAAAAAGGATCCAGCACATGGAATACACTGGAGAGAAGAGAACCAAATGAGACCTGTGACACGAGATAACTATAATGGGAAATGAAGCACTGTACAACTAGTGTAATTCCTGCAAAAATACGTGTTGGGTGTGTTTCTGCCACCTTTCATCAGAGATCATCAGGATTGCAAACACATTTTTGTGGTTGTTATTAGAGTTGGGGTACTCTGACTCGAGTCCGGTCTCGAGTACAATTTTTTAGAGGACTCAGAAATGTCACTGACTCGATGCATTATCACGAAAGTGATTTCAGTTTCCGCATGTGTTTTTAAGTCTTGTCCGGTGCTTGAAAGCTGATGGGTTTCTGTGCTCACACAGAGAAAGCGCCTGTCAGTCAGCGTGCAAATGTTGAATTAAATTCCATTTTGCATGTTATTGCTACACACTTACATGAAAAGTTGTGTCAAAATACCCATCTTGGAGACTATTCACATAAATGCAGTCAGTTTTTTTCTTAAGTGAACCTGAACTGTTGAGAGAAGTACAGATGTGTCAAAACATTTTATCTGTGCATCAGGTCTTAAAGTGACAGCAGCGTAAACCTGCTGCTGCTGACTGCGTCATAAATGTTAATCAAACAACAAACAAACAAAAGAAAAGGAGAACATCACTCATTGCTCTTGACTAAATCAGTTTAGTAACTTTAATAAGAATCATTTATATTTAATGCATACAGTAAAGACTGTGTAGTGTTTTATTTTTACGTTTAATTCATTAAATGTCTGCAGCAGGCTAATTCTGTAGTAGCCTGTATAGACCTAGCTGAAAAACTATTTCACATATGTATTTTTGATGAATATATTTATTTATCCTTTTGCTTGTAATTAATAATTAGACTGTTTACTTGCCTTCAGTAAGCTTGAGAATGTTTTACTTTCATTAGTTTAGTATTAGTTTTTGCTCTTGTTTTGAAATTATTATTATTTTTAATCATTGTGGCAGCTTCTAGCTTCAAAGAAGTGCTGTCAAACGATTAATCGCATCCAAAATAAAAGTTTTTGTTTACATAATATATTTATGTGTGCTGTGTATATTTATTACGTATATATAAATACACATACATACAGTATATATTTTGAAAATATTTATGTATATACATTTATATATTTATATTCTTATATTGTATATTATATATAAATATATTTAATATATAAACAACATTTTTCTTAAATATATACATGCATGTGTTTGTATTTATATATACATAATAAATATAGACAGTGTACACACATATATTATGTAAACAAAAACTTTTATTTTGGATGCGATTAATCGCAGTTAATTGGTTGACAGCACTACTTCATAGAAAAAATAATTTAAAATAACTCTTTGCAGCAATAGTTTTTATTGGTCCAAAAACACCTTAAGTGTGCATTCTTTTCTAATAGTTCAACGGGCCGTCGTCAATTATTCCTTACATAATGAAATTTACTATCTATAAATGCATTCAAAATGCATTCAAAAATAAAACAGGTGTGAGTTGGCTGTGATCAAAACATGAGCACATGTAGGGCTTTTATACACAGTTTTATACACAAGTTTATCCCTCACAGCCTCATTTTGATGCAAGAAAAAATTCTATACTCATATAAAACCAAAAACACAATCAGAGATAGGAGGTGCATTTTCTGCTCTTCAGGTCCACCAAGCTACCCCAGTCACAATCCCCCAACCCCACCCTTGCATTTATACATTTACTGTAACAATGAATAAAGTCAAGTCCCGTTCTATAACATTTCACATTTAAAAAATCTGAAATAAGTCACAATACATAAATAGAGTCAGCCATAACTTCTGTTACATGACTTTAAGTTTGCTGAGCAAAAATCAAAATGGCAAGATGCAATAGAGGTTTGCGTTTGTTACATTTAAACTGACATTGCCTTTTTCTAGTTGTAAAGGTTAAAACAAGGTTAAGATACTGACAAACAGTTGAGTTTCACTGGACTCGGACTCGAACCCAACACTAGTTCTTATGCAGTTCCGTTACCAATTAATCATCATTTCTAAACAGTGTCTGTAGTTCTCCAAAGATCAAGTTTCTCTGCTTACAAAAACTGCCTTCACTGCTGGACATAACTGTAATCTGCACAATCCACTTGATTGTCATATTAAATTTCCTGCTGGGGATCAATATTGCATGCGTTACTATCTGTAACAGGATCTAATGGCCGTGCTGTCACAAAAAAATAAAAATCTTTTTGTAAAGTAAAAAGCAATATCGGACTGGAAGTAGCTTGCAGATTATAAAAACTCCAGAAAACGGGATGTTCTCATTGATATCCATATCATTTGCATTGGCCTTAACCAGTATGCAATTCAGTTAACCAATCCCAAGGTGAATGAGGTGCTTTTGGGTGTAAAGGAGGATTTTAACCTTGTAAAGTCTGACATATGAAATAACAGTCAGAAAAAAAATTCTTTTTTAAAAAGCATACAGTATTGTTTTATACTTTATGTCATATTTGATGCATCAGGCTTTTATGGCTCACATAGTCTGATATAGTGAGAATATGCAGGAAAAACAGCTCAGTTTTGTTCAGAGGCTCAAACTGAGCAAATATATGCAATTTGGTGCAGATCAAAAAGTGATGAAATTCTGATGCTTGAAATGTAAATGAATGAGATCTTTATAACAGTACAGCAGATACTGACATAAAATGATATAAATATCGGCCGTCACTCTATTTCTCCAATAATATGTCTTAGTTAAATGATATTTAAATACTTAGTTTTAAGATTACAACATATATCCCCGGTTTCATAGACAAGACTTAAGCCTAGTCCTAGACTAAAAGGCACATCTTGGCTATTTCAAATGAAAGAAACTTGCACTTAGTGATCTTAAAAGATGTCAGATTCAGTTTTGTCTCAAGATGCACACCAGTAATGTTTTTATCTATGGCATATTTATAAAAGCTACTTAAATGTCCTAATTAAACTATTGCCAAATCCTGGCTTAACCTAAGCCCTGCCTGTGAAACCAAGCCATAATGCAATGAAATGATGATTGAGAGATGAACAAATAAATGTTCCTCAAAAGCCTGATTATCAAATTTGAGACTTAATGAAGTAAAGCGAAGCAGCTTCACTCCAGTAGGTGTTCATCTTGAAATATTATCAATATAAGAGTTATTCTTACATTTACTTTATAAAAGTAAAAAAAGACAAGTAAAGCATGAGCTGGACGTTTGTACAATTATACAAAAAGATATTTTACTCAAACAAAAAAAAAAAAAAAAAGTCTAAAATATCAATCAGATGACACAAAGCACGAGTAGACTGTGTGACAGGTTTATCAGCAAAGATTCGATTATGTTGATCTTATAGAGGCCTTAGAAATTTGTGCATCAAGTCTGATGCAGGATAAGCATTATCAAAAACATTCTTTTGTTCATTATTTAAAAGCCTCAAACAGAATATGAATAAAACAGATTTCAGTGTAGATCATTTGTTTAAAGCCATTCTTATATATGCTGTAACATTTAGTTCAAAGCATTAATTCATGTAAGAATGATTTTTATTATTTAAACAAAAATTAATTCTGTCCATACATCATAAATGTGGCCCATTTTTCATTTTTTCTCAAGTTTTTGTTTGCATAGCATTGCAAATATATATATTTTTTTAATGTATGTTTAATACCTTTCTTGGAAATAAATTCAACTTTAAATATTTTAAATAATTTAATATTTATTTTTAAATGTAATTTTTTTAAATGTTATGTTGCTAACCGAAAAAGAAGATAATAAAACCCATGATTAATCCAGTGAGATTCCTCTGCAATTACACGACAGTAAGTCAAAAGCATCTGCTTTGTAAAAAAAAAAGATTATTTGTCCATAAAACAAACATTAAACACCTTCCACCTAAAACACTTAAACGGTCTTTCCACTTCAAAATTTCATCGGGTTTCTGCAGGTTTTTAGACCTTTTTTAGACCAATTAAAGAAAGTTTAAGGAATAAACTGAAGAGAACACGATACATTCATGTTCTAGTGTCATGTTCAAGTTTGAAAGTACAAGTGATGTTCATTCTTAGTAATTTTGTCCTGTTTTCCAGTTCAAATGTCTAAAGATTCTTGACACATCATTTTTTTTTTTATCTGAGTTTATGATTAAAACAAGAACAAATATCTGCCAATGGGCTCAGAAAAATAACCTTAATTCAAAGGGAAGTTTTCATACCCAATTGACAGATATTTGTTCTTATTTTAAACATGAACTCACTTAATTTTATTGAGTTTTTCAAGAATTTCGATTTGCATTTCAGGTGTTACATCTGCATTAAAGGTGTTTAGGTAATTATATTGGAAAACTACGGTGGTCGAGAAGTGCAAAACAAATCACAATTCTGGAAACAAAATAACAAATTACAAACGCAAATGCAAGTCTAAAAAACAAAATAACAATTTAGAAAACAAAATTCTGGAAAAAAAAGTTTGGCAAAAGGAAGGATCGAACCCGGGTCGATCGCGTCAAAAAGTCGATGTTTTCAGAATTGTGATTTGTTTTGCACTTCTTGGTCACCGTAGAAAACACTGAGGAATACCTTTTTTTGCAATGCACGCAACATTTAAAGCAATGATTTTATGAATTGAAGACTTTTTGCTCAAATTATTTTTGACCTTTTTAAGGCCTTTTAATTGTGGAAGTGTGAATTAAGTGTGAATTAATAAAAAAAAAAAAAAAAACAATTTCCAGTTTAATTCAATGTCGCCGTGTCTTTGTAACTATTTATGGAATTTACTAGCAATTTCTGTGCAAAATGGTTTCAAAGTAAACTCTTATTTTCAGTGTGTCCTGGAAAACTGTACGGTGAGTGAAATAACTGACAGCGAATGTTCTTTAATAGCCTTGTCAGATCCCAAACCCAAAACCTAAATCAAAACTCATCACATGGACCACACCTGAACACAGTCCTGAGTGACAGATGAAGCAAAGCTCAATTTGTAACTAAAAAGTTGACAAAATTTGACTGAAGATACCACTGACTCATCAATAAAATGTTCTTATACCAGCAAATCATAGTCCACGACTGTGACACAAACTAAAGCCTATTGGTTGTTTCAGTATGACCCACTCCAACTTCCTGTTTCAAAAAGAAAAATACATCAGCACATGAAAGAATAAAACAATCAAGTGACATTATTCTTTCACAAGTGCAGCTTTGAGTAAGTGACTGAAATATGTATTAAAAGAATGAAAACACAACAGCAGAGATATGCATAAAAGATTACAAAGAAATGCAACGAAACCGCAGCGTGAACGGCTCAGACTGAAGCAGGTGAGGAAGAGAGCACAAATCCACTTTGATCACAAGATCAGCTGACAGACCCCAGCGATCACGACTGCAGGATGTCAATTACTCAGACAAAGAACAACAGCAGACAGAAAGATGAGCAGAAACCAGCCAGAAATACAATGACTCCCAATCAACAGGAAAGCAGAGTGTACAGCTAAAGAAATAGTTCACCCAAGAATCTAAATTTGCTGAAAATGTGCTCACCCTCAGGTCATCCAAGACGTAGATGAGTTTGTTTCTTCATCAGATTTGTAGAAATGTAGCAATGCATCCTCTGCAGTGAATGGGTGCCGTCAGAATGAGAGTCCAAACAGCTGATAAAAACATCACAATAATCCACTCAGTTAACATCTGGAGAAGGCAAAAGCTGTGTGTTTGTCAGAAACAAATCCATCAAGGCGTTGCTTCTGGCTAAAATACGACTCCATAATCCATAATAACGCTTCCTCTAGTGATAAAGTCCATCTCCTGTTGTCTCTCACATCAAAATCCAAACATATATTTGTTTAGAGCTGTTTTGCCTTGTAAACAGTGCTTGATCTGTGCAGATTTCTCTCCTGATTCAGACCAGGCGACTTTTTCACTGGAGAAAGCGTTATTATGGATTATGGAGTCGCATTTTAGCCAAAAGCCATGGTTTAAAGTTAAAAATGCTTTAATGATGGATTTGTTTCTTACAAACACACAGCTTTTGTCTTCTCCAGATGTTAACTGATGGACTGGAGTGGTGTGGATTATTGTGATGCTTTTATCAGCTGTTTGGACTCTCATTCTGATGGCACCCATTCACTGCAGAGGATGCAATGCTACATTTCTCCAAATCTGATGAAGTAACAAACTCATCAACATCTCGGATGACCTGAGGGTGAGCACATTTTCAGCAAATTCAGATTTTAGATTAGATTATTGTGATGTTTTTATCAGCTGTTTGGACTCTCATTCTGACGGCACCCATTCACTGCAGAGGATGCAATGCTGCATTTCTCCAAATCTGATGAAGAAACAAACTAATCTACATCACGGATGGCCTGAAGGTGAGCACATTTTCAGCAAACTTTCACTTTTGGGTGAACTACTGCTTTAAGACAGACAAGCGGTAAGGAGGAGGTGAACAGAAAAGAGGAGGACAGTAAAAGCAACACAAAACAGAACAGAAAGACACCGAGGCAGAACTGCCCTAAAAGAGAGTCACGTATCAGCAGAAAGACAGACTAAGCAGGACAACAGACAGATGGACTTCCAGCCAGACAAACAAGCTGCATGCAGCAGAGCAGGTGAAGGGGATTCTGGGATTGTGTCCATATATACCTTCATATAGGCCCTGCAAGTCCTCTCTCTTTTTTGACGCTTTGTTTTTTTTTTTTTTTTTGGTTTCAAACACAAAGACGGAAGATTAGGAACAACACACACACAGAGAGAGAGAGAGAAAGAAGAAAAGAGAAAGAGAACAAATAAGAGCCTATGTGTCAGTCATATCATGTATGTGTGTTGCTTCAACTACGGGCACTTTTATGTTCCAGTGACTGACTTTTATGTTTGTGTTTTCTTCCTTGTATGGCACATTAAATCTGTTTTTGTTTTTCATTTAAAAATGTACATTTTGAATTGTATGCTTAAGATAAAATACAATACCTGCATATATAATATAATATAACCATGTGAACAGAACATTTTTTGTATGCAATTTCTGTAAAGCTGCAATTGTAAACAAAAGGTGTCAAAATATGACTTACTGTTAGAATACATAGAATGCAGATTATGAAACTGACCTTTAC
The DNA here is from genome assembly GCF_001515605.1 of Sinocyclocheilus anshuiensis. Classification (NCBI taxonomy): domain Eukaryota; kingdom Metazoa; phylum Chordata; class Actinopteri; order Cypriniformes; family Cyprinidae; genus Sinocyclocheilus; species Sinocyclocheilus anshuiensis. Next base: position 740,470 of record NW_015549682.1, on the reverse strand, counting down.
AGAGAGAAATACGTTTCCATTTATCGTTCTCTTGTCATTGTTAGGAGACAACTTACATAACCTATTACTGAGCTTGAAAAGTGTGTTCTTCATTTCTGAAAGTCCACAGGGCAAAAAGTGCCTATAGCTGAAGAAATATCAGTATATATTCAAAGCTGAGGTCATATAGAGTATAAAAGGACACTGTAGAGCACGTCCATTAACCCCATTTCAATTAAACATGTCTTTGAATGTGCATCTCTCTTCTATAAGGCACTGGCTGAGGAGGGAAATATGGAGATGGAAACGTTAGAGCATGCTTTCAAATGAAGCCAGAAAATCCATTAAACTCAACGGCAGCTGCCAGAAGAAGAAGAAAGAAGAAGATTTTGAGAACAAATTTTCATATTTATAGTGATCTTGGAATAATTTCATTTTCATAATAGGCCTTTTACTAGAATTTACTTGATGAAGTTATAACATTACCAGATTAAAGCAGTAATAAAATGACAAGAATACCACCATAGCAATAAAGTTCAAGTATAATTATGTGATTAAAGTCGTAATATTATAAGATTACAATAAGGAAAGTAACATTTAAGAAATGTTAAGCTTTATTTTTAACACTCCACACTTTACTACATTTGAAACTACACATTTCACTACATATTCCATACATATATATATATTTTTTTGTTTTGTTTCCCTGTTATTTTTGTGGCAAGCTGTTTTTGTAGGCCTGAATGATGCAATGATGCTGAATTTCACTGTCACCTCTGTATAAAATCTGCTCCCCACAATTTCCACATGAGGAAAAATGTTTTTGCTCAAAGGTTGCTCTTTTATACATAAAGTAACAGGTTTTCTGACATGCAGTAATAGTACAGAACTATACAAGACGTGTGGATAGTACATAATTCAGATAATTTGATCTTGGCAAAATGTGTAACGTGTAGAGAGCCTGATATTTGCGTGATATTTGATTGAAGGCTTTGGTATCTTGAAAAATCTATATCCTATATAAACACTTAATATAAATCAATATACAAAACTATATTCTACCATGCAGAGAATAACTTAACTTAACTTTAAATTAAATTAAATTAAATTAAAAAACAAAAGAAAAGAAAAGAAAAGAATAAAAGAAAAGAAAACTATAAATTGCAATATAAGCCTTGGTGGCAATGCTCTAAAGGCTTGATTTAAAATAAGAAACTAACAACAGGGACTGATATTCTCTCACTAATCAACTTTGTTAAAGTTTTAAAGCATAAATGAACTTTTGCTGGTCCCTGAATTTGCCATGATAAAAACATCTCCTGAAGAGATTGTCAAACCAGAACTGTTGACGTTTTTAGGACTTTTTAGGATTCAGACTTTATCAAATCAAACGAAACAACATTGATAAATCACAGTCGCTGTAGCCGGACATGCAGTGCACTGTACCTTGTTGAAGCTCCGTCCGGCCGTGTCTTTATCGTTGGGTTTGAGCTCCTGCAGCTGAGCGTCCAGTATATCCACCAGCTGCTCCATGAGCCGCACAGAGGAGCTGACGTCGCCCGCGTACACGGGACCCTGAGTGTGACGCGCCAGCTCGTTCGCCAGATTCGCAGCGTTCTCACCACTCCGGATCTGGAAGAGGAGCCAAAATCAACCCTAAACATCCAACTCAATTCATACTAATAGACCTGTATATCAGCTCAGAGAACATTTTTCCATGTACAATTTGTCAGTGACTTTTTTTGCTCACTATTGTATCAAAAACCCATCTCCAGCCTTGTAAATTTACATTTTCATTTTGAGTATTAATAGACCAAAATATATCAGTCTCATGCTTTCCCGATAATCATCAATCAAGTGTTAGTTCCTCTTTGTATTACACAATTTTCTTCATTACTTTTTGGTTTGTAAATGTGTAAATACCATGTGGAAAATAGTGTGTGTGTGTGTGTGTATATGTGTGATTTTAGAAATTTTATGTGTCTATTTTGCTATTATTACACTGCATCACATCATATCAGAATTATGTGACAAATTAAAAGCTGAATATATAGTGCATCTTGCTTTACCTGCAAACTTACAGTATACTCGTGCACAGAAATATACACTACAGACTGCAATAATGATTTTTTTATGTTTTTGATGAATTTTAATAATTCCAAACTTTTGACTGGCACTGTATACTATACAAATCTCAGCTGTGTGATTGTTAATCATTAAAAAAAGTCTATAAACAAATTTGCATAAATATATACAACATTATTTGCATACATACAGTACACTCATGCAATATACACTACAGAGTAAATTTTAACTGCATGACTTTTTTTTGTTGTTGTTTGCAAAATGCACCAACAGTACATGATCGCTCGGCTCTAATCTGCTAAATGCGACTATAGGGCATGAACTAGAAACATTAACATGATGATTTTCCGTAAAGCTGCTTTGCAACAATGTGAAAAGTGCTACAGAAATTATATTTACATTATAGCGGCTATTTCTGACTCACCTTCTGTGCCACCTGTGTCACCCAGTGGGATGTGCAGTTACTGAGATCAGGACCTTTGGGACTCCAGGTCCCGTCGGCAGACGTGCAGAGGAACAGAGCGATTCCTGGAGAACGACAGAAGGAAACTTGTTCAAGACTTTAAAGGGTTACTCCACCCCAAAATTCGGAACACAAATTAAGATATTTTTGATGCATTCCGAGAGCTCTCTGACCCTCCCATAGACAGCAATGTAAGTAACACGATCAACGTCCAGAAACGTAGCAAAGAAATCGGTAAAATAATCCATGTGACATCAGGGGTTCAACCGTAATTTTATGAAGCTACGAGAATACTTTTTGGGTGCAAAAGAAAACAAAAATAACGACTTTATTCAACAATCCGTCTTCTCCGTGTCACCCTATAGCACCATTTTGCAGCATATCCACTGAACGTAAACAGCGTATGCTGTTCTGTGTCAGCTGTGGCGGATACGTTTTCTACGTTTATTTACTCTCCAACATGGTGCTATAGGGTGACGCGGAGAAGACGAATTGTTGAATAAAGTCGTTATTTTTGTTTTCTTTTGCGCACAAAAAGTATTCTCATAGCTTCATAAAATTACGTTTGAACCCCTGATGTCACATGGTTTATTTTACCGATGTCCTTGCTACGTTTCTGAGCCTTGATCGTGTTATTTACATTGCTGTCTATGGGAGGGTCAGAGAGCTCTCGGAATGCATCAAAAATATCTTAATTTGTGTTCCGAAGATGAACGAAGCTTTTACGGGTTTGGAACGACATGAGGGTGAGTAATTAATGATAAAATTTTCATTTTGGGTGAACTAACCTTTTAATGTCAGACTGGACGACAGTCAAGACGCATTAAAAATTGGTGCGTGCAAGAAAACTTGTCCGGAGTTTTACATTATCAACCCATACAGTACATGTTCAGTGACTGCGAGCTGCATTACATGCGAGGCTGAAATGTTGTTGGCTATCATGAAAAGTATATGAATGACGGCAATAGCAGCGTATTTAAGAAGAATAGTGTAATAGTGTAGTCTGACTCGGCCAGAATTTCGTCGGAGGTCAAATTTGATTGCAAAGGCAAGCATTCGGTGAACATGTCAAACTAGAGATCAAAGACTACAGATTTTAGTCTAGGATTATAGGAATCTTTCAGTATTTTCAAAATTTGTCTCAGATGACCACATTGAGGCCAAAATCACACAACACTAATTTGCCCCGTTTAGTAAAACTGTCCCTAAAACTTTTGAAGGTGTTAAATCAAGACTATTTGTGACCCTGGAGCACAAAAGCAGTCTTTAGTCGCTGGGGTATATTTGTAGCAATAGCTAACAATACATTGTATGGGTCAAAATTATGGATTTTTCTTTTATGCCAAAAATCATTAGGATATTAAGTAAAGATCATGTTCCATGAAGATATTTTGTAAGTTTCCTACTGTAAATATATCAAAACTTAATTTTTGATTAGTAATATGCATTGCTAAGAACTTCATTTGGACAACTTTAAAGATGATTTTCTCAATATTTAGATTTTTTTGCACCCTCAGATTCCAGATTTTTTTAATAATTGTATCTCAGCCAAATATTGTCCTATCCTAACAAACCATACATCAATGGAAAGCTTATTCAGCTTTCAGATAACGTATAAATCTAAATTTAAAAAAATTAAAAAAATTGACCCTTATGACTGGTTTTGTGGTCCAGGGTCACATATCTGTCGGAGTTTGTAATCAAATATTTACGCTATGAAAACATTTTCTATTACAAACAACACTGCATAACATTTGCATATTAACTCGGCTACGGAATGCAAATCTTGCAGATCATTTGGACGTCTCCATATGGATGCCATTCAAATAAGAAACACCACATGCCGGATACCAGTACATGTGTCACTTCTGCACTAATGACAGCCAGATTCCTGACGCTGATTGCAGAAGTAATTCAAAAGCCTGTTTCCAGTGCGGACGCACCTCGAGTTCCTTTAGGACACGGCCGCTCCACCGTTGCTCCTCGGTGCGTCTGCGGCCAGGAGATTCCTCTCCTCTCCGTACCGTCGCAGAAGCGTCTGCTGGAGGGAGGCGGGCTGACGGCGCTGGGGTCAGGCGTGACGGTGATGTTGAGCGCATGTCTCTGGGTGATGCTGATAGCTGTGGTCCTGATGGGAGGTGTGGATCTTCTAGGCTGCACCGTTGATGTAACGTCATCAGAGACCGTTGGTACTGTGGGAACAGGAGAGAGATCATTTAAACAGGCTTTTTTTTTATGGATGGGCGCTTTGTATTTAACTTCTTTTGGACTGATGCTTGCAACACCCGCTGAGTGGCATTAAACAGCTTGAAAGATCAAAGACAATTTCCGACTGGATTCGTCTGAAAGAAGAAAGTCATATACACCTAGGATGACTTGAGGGTGAGTAATATATGGGCTAATTTTCATTTTTGGGTGAACTAACCCTTTAAAATAAAGTGTGACCATAAAATTATTACAATAAAACAATAAATTAAATATAAATAAATAAAATTGTTGCCAAAGCAACATTTCTCATTTTTGTTTAGATACTAAAACTTAACTAAAATTTAAACTGAAATCAAAATGAATAAAAAATATATTACTAAAAACTAGATATATTAAAAAAAAAAAAAAAATTGTTTATTTTGGATGCGATTAATCGCGATTAATCGTTTGACAGCACTAATTAAAATTCAAATTAAAATATACAAAATTATTCTGTTAAGTGAAATGAGCTGAAATAAAATATAAATATTAAATGGAAAAACTTTCATCCAATTAGAAATGTTTCAACACACTGAAATTAAAATTAAAACTGAAAATATAAAATGCTTACAATATCAGTAGATAATAAGTATATAAACATTGCTGCTACATGTTAGGCTAGTACATGTTTTGGGAAATAAAAATGCTTTAATTTATTATTAAGTTTAATTATTTTATTTACTCTCTTATTTACTTATTAATTTATTCCAAAATATTGTCAAAATGCATAATATTGTGAAGTGAGCGAATCATTTCACCCCTAATGTTCTCCATGTGTAGGCTTCGGTCTCCTTCACAACCCAAAGACATGCAGGTGAAATGGAGATGATAAATTGCCCGTAGACGTGTGTGTGTGTGTGTGTGTGTGCGTGTGTGTGTGTGTGTCTGTGTCTGTGTGCGTGTGTGTGTGCGTGTGCGTGAACCCTGTGATGGACTTTTCCCAGACTGTTTCTCTGCCTTCAGTTCGGGATGCAGGCTAGCTCCCAGCACTCCCACAACCCCATACAGGATAAACGGCAAGAAAGATGAATGGATAGATAGATTAAAAAAAAACTGTCTTGCAGTGTATTTAATCTGTAAAAACTCAAAGGAGTAGATATGAACATGTCCAGGAGTGATTCTGAACCGCTCTCATGTATAACTCCGTGAGTGTCTCCTCTGTGTTTGTGTGCTCCTGTATCAGACAGAGCAGCGACTGCATGGAAATCATCCATAATAATGAATATCACAAGATATGAATGTGCTCAGAATCAAATATTTCAGTTGCCTTTCATTTCAGCCACTGCTGAAGCCTGAAGAAAATCATTGGCAGATGGTGCATAAGCCCCGCCCCTTCACATGTCTGTCACGTCACGCATATAAAGAGGCTGCGCACCATCTTGTTCTTTCTGTGATACAAGGACAAACATGCTCTGGATGCTCAGTTGTCTTTTCGGTGAAGCCATTATTGAAGCCACTGAGACGTTCAGACCGACAGTCGACTGTATTCAGGGAAGCAGAATTAAACACATACAATACTTGCCAAAACATTACGATTTTTAAATGTTTTAAAGTCTCTTCTACTCACCAAGGCTGCATTTATTAGATCAAAAATACAGTAAAAACACTAATACTGTGAAATATCATTACAGTTTAAAATAACAGTTTTCTATGTGAGTACTTTGTAAAATGTAATTTATTTCTGTGATCAAAGCTGAATTTTCAGCATCATTACTCCAGTCTTCAGTGTCACATGATCTTCAGAAATCATTCTAATATGCTGATTTGGCACTTCTGATTATTATCTATGTTGAAAACAGTTGTGCTGCCCAATATTTATGCAGAAACCATGATATACCACCAACTGAATGTGTATATGTGCATGTTTTTAATAGAAAATAATGCTTTTATTCAGCAAATATGCATTGAATTGATAAAAAGTGACAGTAAAAACATTTATAATGTTTCAAATAAATGCTATTCTTTTAAAATCCTGTAAAAAAAATGTTTCCACAAAATATTAGGCCGCAAAAACATTTTTAAATAATAACAACCATTAATAATAACTGATCACCACAGATTAATTGAGCAGCAAATCAGCATATTAGAATGATTTCTGAAGGATCATGTGACACTGAAGACTGGAGTAATGATGCTGAAAATACAGCTGCGCATCACAGAAATAAATTACATATCAAAATATATTCAAATAGAAAATACTTATTTCAAGTTGTAATAATATTTCACATTTTTGATCAAATAAATGCAGAGCAGAAGACACTTCATTAAAAGCATTTAAAAGTCATAATGATTTCAAACTTTTGACAAGTGTAGCAAAAATGAATCACTCAGTATTCAAAGGAATGTGTGATATTGTTCTCAACAATATGCAATCAGTACATGTCTGTTAACATGTTAAAAAGATGTGCTTTAGGGCTTCATTCCCCCTTTATCACGAGAAATAAAATGCAGCATGTTGTAATATTGAGTGGATTCAGTGCTCGTTCTGTACGGTGATCCATGATGAATGCTAATGAAGGAAGCTGAACTGCTGGTTATCATTCTATTTGAAGCATTATAATGTAATCACAATAACAAAATCAACCATGGGCCTCTAAGACTGTGTGTGTGTGTGTGTGTGCT
>NW_015549682.1:725064-732920 GCF_001515605.1 Sinocyclocheilus anshuiensis | reverse complement strand
TGAGAGAGTGTGAGTGTGAGTGTGAGTGTGTGTGTGTGTGTGTGTCATATCAAACATCCAAAAGCTTTAACACTTCATTGTGAATAGATTTTATAAAGCTGAGGACAGAGGCTAAAGTGTGTTTTGTACTAATTTTAAGAACATTAATAGATGACTCAAAGCACTTTCCATCATTTTGACAGATAAACGAAATAAGGTCGGATCTGGTCTATTGTGCTTTTAAACTTTAGCAACACTCCCACAGTGTAAAAAAAAAAAAAAAAAACTGAAAAAAGGGATGCCAAAACACAAAACCAACAACCTGAAACAACGCTTGATCAAACTAAAAGAGCTCTTGCCACCAAAGCTCTGGAATGATGTGCATGCCACACGCAAAGAGCAAAAGTTACAATATTTACTGACAGATTAAAATCGAACAAGATGGAAAATGTACAACCCTTCACATCAAAGTGCTTGATAATGAATATTTGTTGCACAAACTACTCTCTGTGCCCACCTTCCATGCAAAGTAACAAAGTAACAAAATGATTAAAAACCTGACAAAATATAACCATTATTTGCCACTTTGACAGACTGTCATGCTCCAAAATAAAAATGATATTGTAACGCTTGTTTTAAAAAGTTTTTGCTGTTGTTTTTGTTGGAGTTAGCAATATACAACGTACTTTATTTTTAATCTAATGTACTCTTAAAAATCAGTAAAAGACAGACAAATTCAGTTAAAACTATTCTGTTCTTTATAAAGAAAAATACCTTGATTAAAAACTATGCTATTGATCAATGCTTTTACATTTATCAAAAGCAAATTAAATCTAAGGCACACATTTACTTAGTTCTGGCTTTCACTGGGAATCAAACCCATGATCTGCTTTACTGTTTGAGCTAAATGAATAACCAGCTAAAAACTAATAATAAATAAAGACAATTTTATGTAGTCAAGTAATTTTCACCTAACTAAATTTAGCTTCAAAACATACAAGTCAATAGTCCGTAATAAAGGAGAACAAAGAAACACATGCAAGAGTGCTTCGAGAACCTAACTGTAGAGGACTACAGTTAGTAATAAAGCTGCTAAAGTTTGCCAGACAAGAGCAGTGAGTAATTTTCTTTTCTCAGTTTTATTTCCGTATGATTATTATTGATGACATTATAGACAGCAGCAAGTCTAATAGGTTCCATTTACTACACTAATGCACTAATGATCTATTTTGACACATCAGTAATTTTGCCCCATCTGTTTACAATCCCTTAAGACATAACTGACTGTTTACATGCATTTTGCACTAGGCCTAAACACTGTGAAATGCAAATGCATTTTTCCCGGTAACATGCAGTTGCATAAAGTCAAATACTGTGGGTGTTCATCAGAAAACAGACGCACAAATGCAAGTGAGCATTTATAAGTAGGGATGCACCAATCCGATATTCAGTATCGGTATCGGCTCCGATACGGTCATTTTCTGCCGCATCGGTTATCGGTTGGACGAGACTGATCCAAATCCGATATTGTGCGTATAGTATTCTGTGTTATTGTTAAGCCCCACAAAAGGCACAAAAACAATATAAAGCACCATAAAGTTTTCGTGCATCGGTGCAATGGTATCGGTGCATCCCTATTTAAAAGCAGTCACCTGTCAGCAGTGCTGGGTAGATTGTAGTCTGTTACTGATTACAAATTACATGACAAAAATTGTAGTTAAGAAACAATCTGAATTACACATATTAGGTAATGTAGTCTGATTACTCTTAGATTACTTGCGTTTATCACAGACTTGAATGATTATGGTGTACCATACTGGAGGAAAAAAAAGAGAAAGAAAATATATTCCAATCTCTGTTTTCTATATCATAAAATGCATTAAACAATACATTACAGACGTAGAATCCAATAATAATGTTTTCATCATTGGATTCTTTCTAAAATCATGAACAGGAATTTTATAGCATTACAAATGCCACCCATGTGAGGTAACTGATCAGACCATGTATATTTCCGAAACAGAGTCACATTAACAATTAAAAAAATTATTACAAAAGCACATTTAAATACACATTTAATTCACAAAACTAAAACTTCACCACACTAATGAGGTCAGTTTGGCACGCATGTGTGGATTACGCCATAAATGAATTTTTGCATTTTATTATGTTTTAAAGATAAAGGCAAAGTCCAAAGTCATTATAATACATGGTTAAATGATTCAATGAGCGATAATTCAAATACTAATTAAAATGCATCCATTTTCTATGTAATCATAGCCACCTGACTAATGGATGGCGTGTGCAATTACACAAAAACTGGAATTTATATAAATGGTAGGTTCATTTAGAAAGGAAAATGTCAAAGAAAAAAAAAATAATTGAAGAGAATCAATCCTTTATGGATAATTTACTGCCATAGTGTGAATAATATGTAATCATGTAATCCATCAATTTTTTTTTTACTCTTCATTATAAACACGATGAATGTTACAAATTTCACTTGTAGCCTTGAGGTAAGGTAACAATATCATTCTATATTAATGCATAATGCAAACAGTCCAGTCAAATTTTAAATGGTTCAGACAACTCTGAAAACAAGGCCGTGCAGAAAGACAAGTAAAACATATCAAACAGTAAATACAGTATATGATAAAAGAAATGTATTCAACACTGAATGTTAGTGTTAAATAACTATTAGCTGTTGCTAATGTTCTTAATCTAAGAAGGTCAGATATTTCATAGACCTCGTTTCTGGTTGACATTTCAAAGTCACGCTTCATTTCTTCTTTATAAATAAGGCAAGACAGCATCTGTCCATCGATCTAGTTCAGTGTTAAATGATTCTATTTAAAAAACGTACAGCAAATAACTCATTTTTTATTGACTAAGCGTTGTTCTATGCTGCTTCATGTATTTTTTTGACCAAGGAAAAATGTTGTTGTGAAAATCATAAATGCATGTTGAATATACATTTGCATGTGCCTTGATTAAAATACTTCTGATTTTCTTTTTAGAGTTGTTGCCCGAGTTACACATTTCATTTTGCATTGTACGGTTTTTAAATCTGCTATAACAGTTTTTATTCATCATGTATGTCGAAAATCAGGGATTAAAAACAAAATTGCTTGTTCTGAAGAAAAACTGCTATTTTACCTTGTCAGTTAGAACTAAATAAAACTAGATAGAAGTAATTTAAATAATATATTATTACTACAATGCACTCATTAGGTTATTTAACAGAGCTGCAACACTCTGAAGGTGCATAATTCAATAAATATTCAGAAACAAGGGCAATTACACATAGCTTATATTTTTTTCTATTACTATATAACTTTTACTAGACTGCTGATCTAAATCAAATTTTACTATCAAATATTACATAAATAATAAAATAGTATTATTATTTTTAAAATGAGACAAATCACTGCCTATTCTGAATTTATAGAGAATGCAGTTTTTAATTTTGGGATCAAAATTGTTATTGAGCATCGATAAAGTTAACTGTTACTGAGAAAACACTACTTGTAAGTCACTGGACGAGCTTCCAAACCACCAATCTGGAAAAATTCTGGTTTTGTTTCTCCATTTAATGAAATCAGCTGATTATGATCCAGATATCTCTGAACAGCCCAGTGTGCAACAGCATCTAAAAAGGAAGAGGATTAAAACAACAGGAAAGTGTGTTCTGCTTATGGTTGAATGAGACAATATTTGCCATCTCTGAAGTAGCCGACACAGCATAATTAAACAGGTTCACTTTTAATTAATGTCTTAATTTGTTGACAGTTCACTCACAATCACACATTCTTCAATTCACTAAGAAGTTCACACTGAACAAATATAGGCTGAATGTGAATAATATTGTTCCTAAAAAGCACACTAGATTGGAAATAAAGCATAGTAGAGTGAAAACTATGTCAAAGGAACTCAGACTCAGTATTTCTGGTGGATTTTCAAAGTATGCATCTGTGACCAATATTGTGCATAAACCCTTGCGGTATGGAAGTGGTTCAGTTTGCAATGGTTTCCTAATGTGGTGCTTTTTTTTTTTTTTTTGGATGTTGTAGACGTCCTAACCTAATCCTTGGGTTAGTTCATACTCCAAAAATGTTTTGTTTTGCTTGTTTTACCATTGCCCCAGTGCTGACTTTTTTTACTCAGTAGGTGAACTAAATTTAGTGTAAATTTGGTGATGGGTTTAGTAGCAATTCAAGTCTAAATCTCAGCCAGTCATGGTCACTCATTCACTTTGTCAATTCACATGTTTGTTAATTTCTTAACCATTCACATTCTCACTTTTCAGTCCCAAACTCCAGCTGTGACCGCTCTGCAGGGGAATAACACTTTTGTGTTCCTAAACTGAAGAAACACACACTTACAACCACATCTCTGATAGACAACAACTCAGAAACATCAGAGGTGATTGAACAGAGCTGAAATGGCACTTCATGTTATTTTTATTTTGTTATTATTATTTTTTTTATTTAGAATTCTCATACCTAACACGTGACTTTGAAATTCTCGTGCCTAACTCATGACTTTGAACACCTAACATGAATAATGAAATGCTTAGAACGTAAATAAATAGACACATACTCTCCAGAAAGTCACAATTCAAGTTTTACGCATTTACCTCAAATTTTGCGACATTGGTTCAACTTTGCTTTATAGATCAAAAAATAAAAAGTGAAATGGAACTACTTTCGCCTTAATAATAAACGTGAGTTCAATAATTGTTTTTAACCTGTACATATCTGTTAACATCTCAAAAAATGTTAATGTTGTTCTGTGAATTCCAGTAATTTCAATAAGAATCTACATGACTGGAAATTTTAAGCAGGGGTGGAATATTTTCCCATACAGTTTTCGCAACGGTTTTAACGTTCTCAATTCCGTCAAAATAAAAGTCCCACTTCTGGTATATCAGCCAAACATAAAAAACTATCAGCCGACGCGGATAAAAAAAAAAAAAAGAAGCAAAATATCGGCCAATATATCGGCCTTGGCAATATATCGGTCAACCACTAATGTCCATAGTAGCATCCTAAACTGTAAAAGGAAAATAAAAACTATGATTTAAACAACCGTTCAAATAATACAAGTTGTGATGAAAACAAAAAGTACCTTACATTTCATTTTAATAAATGATTAATTACATATACTTTATAACAAAAACCGACAGATGGGCTGAATGAAAGTGCAAATTCACTCTCTGACAGTAGGTGGCACTTATGGAAAAGCAGAAATACAGCGGTTACCCCTGCAGCAGTTACCCCTGTACACAAAGCAGTGCTGCGCTTATAAACACTACTAAGCATCATACCGAGGTAAGATAAAGAAAATGCCATCGAAAGCATGCTTTCTTTGTGAAACACCATTCAATTCTTAACCTCTCAGCAGCTCTGTAGCAACTGCACTCACCTTGTGTCCACTTAAATGTTCTTCTTTGGCGAAGTGGAAAACAAAGGGAGCGAATGAGTGAGAGCAAATAAATACAGAGGTAAACTGCTTGTCAATGGCTGAGCCTGCCTCGTTGCTTTATTTTGACATCTCCTGCCTCATACCTCTGCAATTTTCTTTTTATTATGCCAGGCAATTTCACCGTCTGGCAGGAGGAGGAATCAGAGTATTGTCCATCAGAGCTTTCAGGAAAAGTAGCCTCAATTAGCTGTCATTTCAGTCAGTGTCACTGAACTCACCCTCAGCGGAGAAATCAGAACGCAAGGTCATATAGCCTATCAAAGACGAGAGCACTCAACAGCTCACAACGATTAAGAATAACATGACTCCAGAGAGAAGAGCAATCCTGAATGGTCTGCTGAGAAATTGGGATTTCAAGAGGAAAAGTGGTGAGATTGCTAAACAAATCTGTCACATAATTGACGCCGACTTGTGCTTATTACTGCTCTGGATGCTTCACTGAATAAAACCTGAAGACTGGCTAAGCGGTGTCAGTTCCTTTCTATCAGGCTAAAAGCAGGAGTTGCCAAATGCAAATGTAGTCTTTGTCCAAAGTTTCCTCCAGCTGGAGTTTTCTGCTGGTTGCCATTTGGAGGTGGGTTTATTACACACTGGTGGTATCAAAATAGTAATTTAGGATCAGCATGTGTTTGTGCTGTCTGGGAAAGCACCAAACTGCCAATTCTTTGGTGCTTCCAAGATCTCAAGGTCTAAAAAATAGAATTGCATTAAAACAGAACAAAAAGACCAACAACCAACAAGTTAAAAAAATATATAAGCATGCAGAAGTGATTCTACTACTGGTGACTGTGTGTTGCATCAACATGCATGTTGGTGTAAATGATCACAGCTTTGGGCCAAAAACGTGGTTTGAATATACTTTTTTTTTTTTGCCCCATTTCAGGCACATTCACTGTACACTTACAATCAATAGTTTCTTCAAATGTCTCTTAGCCTGGCATTTTCTAGTCCATGCAGCTCCTAAGAACCCTCAAGGGAGAGTCTATCTGTAGGGTTTCAGCTCCACTATTGATTAAATGACTGAATATCGGTTTCCATTGTTGACTGAGAGTCAACTTCCCTGACATCTCTGGCAATAATGTGTGATTGAGACGGATGAGGACTCTATCAGGTCATCTGAGGGAAAAGACACTTCGCACAAGAGTATAGGGTTTTAGACCATCTGGAAACTTCCATTTATAACCACTGACAATCACAGATGTTAAGAAATTAATAATTCATAAGTATGTGTCCAATCTTTTCCAAAGTTTTATGAAATATGTAGGGCTCTCCCGCCTAATATTCAACTAAATGTTAGTCAATGTGAAGAGGCTTAGTTGGCTAAAATTGTATCAGTCGGTTAGTCGCAAAAAAAAAAAAAAAAAAGGTCTGTCCATGACAGATAAATCATTAACGGTTGCTGCTTCAGATAATTACAGAATATTGAGCAGGAAATCCCAACTTTGGCCTATCATTCATCGACCTCGAATATGGTTTATCATTTAAAATTTAGACATGAATAGGCTATATATTAAATGCCCCCTTAGTAGAGGTCGACCGATTGATCGGCCGGCCGATTAATCGCCGATTTTTGGCATTTTTTAATTAATCGGCATTGGCCATTGTGCTGCAAATTAGGCCGATTTATAGGCAGGCGCATCTGCGGGCAGCTAAGCGTTATTGCAGAACACCGGAGAATCTCTCTTTCAGCTTCAGCTAATGATGGAAGGGCAAAACAGAGCGTTTTGAAAGCGTAATTACGATTTACCCTACTAGAATTGATGCCGGAAAGTTATCATATTCATAAGTGCAACAAGTCATTTGCATGTGAAAGTAGAAACACATGCAATTCAGACGAAACTTCTGGGCTGATTATAATGTACACGTTAACTTTCCTCATGAAATGTGTGTGTAGGTCCGACAATAGCATCCATGATGTCATCGCTTGTGGCCAGTGCACTCTAAGCAGTTATGAGCAGCGGGCTGTGTAATATGTGTGAACTCTTTTATTTTTGTTATCACTTGGACATTTGACTTATAGCAGTGTCCAGTGTTTCCCATACATTGAGTTATCTGTGGCAGCTCGTCACCGCCACAAATAGATTTCCCAAAAGGCTTATACTTCGTTGAATAAACTGAGCACTGCACGTTTCAAAATTAAAATGCAGCGTGGGTGTTTTTATATGAATGTATCTTTGAAAAGAACCGACCGTCTTCAGAAAAGCTTCGATGTCATTTTCATTTAGTCTTTCCTGTAATGCCTGATAAAGTAGCGTTTGTAAGCGCAGTGCTTATTTGATTACAGCTATTACCGGGGAAACCGCTATATCTCCCGCTCCAACAGCGCCTCCTGCTGGCAGAGAATGAATTTGCATTTGCAAGTCTGTGGGAAACACTGGTGTCTGTCAGCAAAC
>NW_015549682.1:698522-724486 GCF_001515605.1 Sinocyclocheilus anshuiensis | reverse complement strand
ACCGTCTTCAGAAAATCTTCGATGTCATTTTCATTTAGTCTTTCCTGTAATGCCTGATAAAGTAGCGTTTGTAAGCGCAGTGCTTATTTGATTACAGCTATTACCGGGGAAACCGCTATATCTCCCGCTCCAACAGCGCCTCCTGCTGGCAGAGAATGAATTTGCATTTGCAAGTCTGTGGGAAACACTGGTGTCTGTCAGCAAACATAAACAAAAAGCATGCTTCAGAACTGTTTTGAGAAGGTGCTTAAGTTTTGAGCCATGTATTATTAATCTGAATTAGGCTACTTTACTATTTACTATCTTGTACCCTGCAATAATAATTTACTCAAACTCACTTTTATGAGATGAAGAAAAAAAAAAAAAAGAAAATCGGCCCAAATATTGGCCAAAAAAATCGGCATCATATATCAGCCACCGGCTGCCCTGATTTCTAAATATCGGCATCGGCCAGAGAAAAAACCCATATCGGTCAACCTCTACCCCCTAGTATATGTTTTTAAGTAATTAAATTAATATAAACACATGAATAGTCGACTTAGTCGGCCAACGAACAAAAACTGTCTGACGGCCGATCATCGGCTTGGTGTGTTCCAGGCTTAATGGCTTAAATGAACAACAATTAGTTCACTAGAAAAATCTTTATTCGGGGCAGCCCTATTCAATTTGTAAGTATGAGTGATAGCAATAGCAATGCTTAAAGACCAACAATTAACCTTCATTAATCTTCTTCCTAACTGACTAAACTATTAGCAAAGCACAATCTGAAGTACTAGTCTCATCCTACTTATAATAAGGGATCTAGAGCCTGCCAGATCCAGGCCCAGATTGTTGTCGCCTGTCCAACGTCTACAAATTGCAACCTGTGCCAAGCAACCAATGGGGAAACATTCAGTAGATTAACATCTGCATCTCTTCAGCCGTTGATAATAGACCACATACTGTAGAGATAAACTGCTACTGCTTTCGGATCTAGCTGCACTTTACCATTCAATCTTAAATGGAGCTCAAAAACACTTACACTCTAATTTTACAGTTCAATAAATGCAGTAATGCATCCACGTAATTGCTGACATTACATTTGGACTGTACTGCCAGACAGTGTTGGGGGTAAAGCATTACAATTTCCGCAATCAGATTACTTTTTCAAGTAACTTGTAAAGTAACTTACATTAACTTTACATTTACAAGAAAATATTGCTTTGTCAAATAAGCAACACCAGTTACTTTTTTTTTTTTTTCCATTTATTGAATGGCAGCAAAGCAGAAAGGTTTGTTTGAGCTGCGCCCTCTACTGTACAGATGTGAATGTACATTTCCTTCAGCCTGAGGCTTATTCATTTCACTTTTGGTGTGCAAGGGCTTTTACAATTGCCAAAAAGTAGATTTTTTTTTTTATTATTTATTTTAAAAACAAACAAGCAAGCCCAGCCCAGATAAGAAAAAGAAACACAAAAGTAACATAACACATTACTTTCCATAAAAAGTAACCAAGTAGTGTAATTAGTTTCTATTTTAGGGAGTAACGCAATATTGTAATGTATTACTTTTAAAAGTAACTTTCCCCAACACTGCTGCCAGAGGAGAACTGGCCCCCAGTTTTTATTCTCCTTTATCCAACATCAAATGGAGTTTTTCGTTCCTTACCAATGGCTTCCACAACAGGACACTAAAGATATTATGTACTATGCAAAACGTCTTTTTGAAGTACTATGGCATGATTTTTAATTAATGCCTGCTTAGGAGTGATGACGATTTGCTGTTGTGATCTGTGATGCTCGCGCCGCAAACCTTTCAGGCGCTTCAGTCTGATTTATGAACTGCTTCATCAAGAGAAACACCTTTTTTGTAGAATCTCTTCAAAGATTTAAAGCTTTAGACCCCACACAGGCATTACATTTCCACTTATCACCACAGACTAACAGGTGTCAAACGCTCCATTGCTAAACGACAGCATTAGCAGGTTGACTGGTGAGTCCCTGTGAATAGCCGCAGGCACATAAAAACCAGACGGATTGGTGCCCAAGTCAGAGACTCCATTTAGAAACGCTGATGTATGTGTGCTAAAGACCAAAGAGAGTGGAAATGTGGCTTATTAACTTCGGGACTGACACTGCCTCTAGGAATACACTGCGAATGTGAAGCAGGAGAATGAAAAACAGGCAAACAGTGAGGAGGCGAAGGGGAAAAAAAACCAGAACAATACTCCCTTTTTTCTTGCGCACTGTTCTCGGTTTTGTTTTCTGCGAATGCTTCGATTCAACTCAAAATGTGTTATGTTGAAACTCAAAACACACAGAGGCACCCTTGTGAGATATTCCCAGAGGACAGTGGCCTTCAAAACCACATTTTATTCTCTTATTAAGCTGATATGCACCAAAACTGGCTTTAAGTAAGCTATATTTTATGACTTTATGTATTAAAACAAAATGAACCAAACAAATGTCATTTCAGTGGTAGCTATAGGCTCTTTGTGCCTTTTACATCTTTTACACACAATTTAGGTTCTGTGGGACATTGAATTTCTTCCTCTTTACTTCTGAAAATTCCTAGCAATTATTGCCTCATCAGATTCCGAATTTTTACCTTTTTTAAAGACAAAATGGTCCGTGTGCATCATTTAAAATGGCTTTAAAGGGGTCATATGATGCTACTAAAAAGAACATTATTTTGTGTATTTGGTGTAATGAAATGTGTTTATGCGGTTTAAGGTTCAAAAAACACATTATTTTCCACATACTGTACATTATTGTTTCTCCTCTATGCCCCGCATTTCTGAAACGCGTCGATTTTTACAAAGCTCATCGGTCTGAAAAAGCGAGTTGTGCTCTGATTGGCCAGCTATCCAGTGCGTTGTGATTGGCCGAATTCCTCAAGCGTGAGACGGAAATGTCACGTCCCTTACCATATTGTGATGCCTGCGGCAACTACATGTGACGACCCCGGGGATTGACAGCGCGAAGTTGAAGTATTTCCTCAGCAACCAGCACGGATCAGCTCCAGGCATGACGAAGCGATATCGTCCTCTTTTGGAAGGCCAAACAAAGTAGTTTCGCTTTCACAACGAAGCACACAGCGCCTTCATGACATGGCGGTGGCGGCAACAATACTACAGCGAGAATAAAAGTTATGCCTTCTTTCTTTGCGTGAACATTTGGGCGGCGTTATGCAAATCTTCCCACATAGTGAGGTAGGTATGTGGGGGCGTGTTAGAACGAGCCGTTTTAGGTAGGCGTGGCTGACTCTGAACTTTTATAAAGAATATCTCTTTGGATTTGAGACTTTAGTTTTTGCAACTTTACAGATCTTCTTTATGCACCAAGAGCTTGTAACACTCCAAAGAGAAAGGAAAAATTGAAATCGCATCATATGACCCCTTTAAATTGTCAAAATGAGAAGTTAAAGTGTCAGGATTTAATGCATTTTATTATTATTATTAGTAGCTTCTCTTTCAAGAAAGAGCCATCAATGAGAGTTTAAAAATGCATTTGGTTCCTTCCTTTTGACTTGCTCTCTTTTCTGAATATATAATGCTTCACCGATGAGTCACGAGACTCTTTCGTTCTGTGCTTACAGTTAATATGAATTGATGCTCACAATTAATTTGACATCTGGAGCTTAATGCATTGATTGTAACATAGCATTCAACGAGAAAAAAAAAACATGGTTTACCAACTGTGATGATGTGATGAATTTGACATCTTTCTCTCATCAGACAGCTGTAATCAATCCTTCATGGAAAAGGCCATCATGGAATTTTTCTGTTGGAGGAAATGGGAATGCAAAAATAGTCTCCTGTTCATCATTATAGATGTTTATGCACCTACGACGACTTCCAAGTTTGAGAATCCCGTAAATGCCCATTAAAGAGATGATGAACATTGTCTCATCATTTACTCATCCTCATACCATCCCAGATGTATATGACTTTCCTTTCTTCTGTGGAATGGAAATGGAGTTTCAGAGAAAAATAATGCAATGGAAATCATGGTAATCCATACGTCCCCAGTTGATAAATCAATGTCTTATGATGAGAAACAACAAAAAAATATTAAACATGTGACCTGGTAAACTTGAAAGCGATTGTTTATAGTTTTCTCAAACACACCTATTGTTTTGCTTCAGAAGACAATGATTCATCAAGTGCCCTTGGATTTAGCTGGTCATAGCTGGTGTGCAGGCTGCTTTTAAAGGGGTTTTGACCACTTCTTTAGCTGGTCAGGCAGGCAGGCAGACCAGCTAAAACCAGCTCCTTCCAGCTTAAACCAGCTAATGGAGTCGTATGGATTATTTCTTTTTATGTGGTTTTTGACACTTTAACTTTCAGGGATCCATATACTGACATTATATGGAGAATCTCCATTTGTGTTCCACAGAAGAAAGAAAGTCACATACATCTGGGTGGAGTCACATACATGTTTGGGTGGAGTATCCCTTTAAGGCCTGTGAAAATGAGTGAAAAATGAGGTAGCTAAATCGCAGATGAATGGTCTTTTCACATCAGAGTGGAACGAATATGCATCAGGTTGAAGGAAGCACAAAATTCCTGCTCGTACAATAGAGGGTGCAACACGAACCTTTAACCTATGACATCAGTGCGGGACAGAACCTTACGAGAGCGGAAAATCCTCATTGCCTTCTACCTGCTGGATTTTGTGGATAAAATGTCAAAGCTGTGGGAGCCAGCGTGAGCGGAGCGGACCTGGAATAATGTACTAATAAATGTAATGTACCCATCCAAACTCTACTGTGGAGTACAAGTCATCAATACTGTTTTCTGTGCCACCAAGTGCTCTGATATATGAACCAAAACTCAAATATTTTTTGATGGTCTAACTCCAAAAAACTGACAAGCTCACCGTACAAAGTAACTTTGCTTTTTCAGTAGGCAAATGTTCATACAGCATACCCATATTTGTGTTTCATGTATTACTATTGTGCTTTGTATATTCTGTCATTAAAAAGCGCATCTGGCTCCAACAATTTGTTTGGACAATCTAGACGTAGATTTTTGTAATGGTGCTCTTCACGCGTTCCTCAAAATAAATAGACCGGAATAACAGATTTAGAAAAGACAAAGAGAAGATTAAATGAGTTAGAATGTCAAATTAGACACACTAAGGTCCATTTGTTCTTCATTTAGCCCAATATATTTTTGTCAGTCTTGATTTGAACACACCTTTCACGTGCATTTTCATTTCACATTTGATATGAAGGCTCAGCACTGAAAAAACAACAAAAATAAGACTGGCTCGCTAACATTATTATACAGATTTCATTATCAAACGAATTTGTGTGAAGTGACAGGAGATGATTTCTAGCTAGAAATGGAATATAAACAGAAATCTTGTCGTATATATTGACAAGTTTGACACATTGGGAAAAGCTCAGTCCTCCATTATGGTTCGAGCCGCTTTTTTATAGCACGCTTCTCATTTCACACTGATTCCCTTATAAATCAAACGTGCTTCAAATCCGTCTGTGCCCTCATGGAATTCTGAGAATTGTAAAGGAGGATTGTTACGAAAGATTTAACACTCTCTGTTCCTCGACTCGCAGTAGCATTTCAGGGTGTTGTTACAGCAGTTAAAGAGCACAACAGTGTCCCTGGTACTCTTTTAAAAGCTGGAAATTGTGCTAACATGTAATTACCCAAAGTACAACTCACAGTTGAGGCTTAATACGCAGCTCATAAAGTCTGGTAATGAGATTTAATGGCTCCCATAGACGCATCTCGCGTCATCAGTTTGGAATGGTTTTAAATTCTACAGATGCTTTGCGGGCAGGTATTGCTGTGGGGCTTCGCTGCGTTCCCTGTGAATATTAATGCAAGCAACTCATTTTATCTCTGCACTCAGAGATCAGGCTTAGAGATTTCATTCCCACTAAAGAGACACTATTTACATTTTCTTTCGAAGAAAAATATTTTACTGCAACATTGAGAACTGAAATATAACAGTTTAATATTGAGCAATCAGAGAAGAAATATTTTATATTTAACATTAAATTACCTGAGGTTTAATGGCAACAAACAAGTGCTTTGTGTATGTTCAGCACAAGCTCACTGATGTAAAGCTATGCTACTGTGAACAGGAACGTCTAATTATACTTTCATTAACACAGCAGATGTCCTAGTTTAAGCTCTGGTTTTATAACCACAGTAGTGACGGAAATTAACATTCCCATTAAGGGACGATATTTGCCCCCTTAAATTGATTTCCAGGGGCATTTTTTACCTTTATAATGGCTTTTTATAACCTTATTAAATGTATCCGTCATCTGTCAAATCTTTACATTTTATTTAATTCAATTAGAATAATAAAACACTATAGGGCTGCTACCAATCAAATAAAATCAGCATCTTTGCACTGCATCTAAAGGGGCATTTAGGGGCATTTACAGAAGCTCTCTAATGCAGCTCTGAGGTGGCATAAATAAACATTAACAGGACCTCAGGGATCATCATAAAATAAAAAAAGCAATTCAAGTCAAGGTGACTCACTATCTTCATGGGTGAGTCATTGAATCCTTCACCTGATTTATTCAAAATCTGATTGTTTACATTCAAATTTATATTTAAACTAAAATCTAACTTTATTCATTAATCAGATTTACATTTAGTAAATTAAGATTTGTAAAATTATTATTATTTTTAGATCAACTTTCTAACGCTTTCTAAAAGAAATTGTGGAACAAATAAACATGGGTATCAATATTTTTGGCAGCGACTGCAAGTATCACATCTGAGTCTGTGGTTCAGATTTTGTGTTGTCATGGTCTCTGTCACTTTCAGACCCTCCACAGCTCAAGGGCTCTTTGTTTTGACCAAGGGTGATTTGCCAGAGGTCCCAGCACAACACTATTAATGTAGCAACAAGGTACAACCACTCCACAACCAAAAACGGGATATAGCAGCTGGACAAGTGTTTAAAGACTTGATGTAAACCTGCAAGAATGAATGAAGCAAGCCTGGAATTTCCTGTGAAATTCGACCCAGTAGCTCAAAATTTAAATCAATACTGCAGACTTAACTTAGTAAATTAAAGTATGGCAAAAACAACCAAACTCAACAAAACCACTGGCTTCTCAATGGCAATTCAAAACCATCCCAAATTTGCTGCACTGCCCTGATCACCCACTAACGCCAATTATGATAATTCAGATGTTAATTACATTTACATGTGACTGCCAGAGTGAAAATAGGCTGAACGCATGCATTCCCTGTCATGCATGGTGGGCCAGTTAAAATTTGGTGCGTCGACTTAATTGTAGCTTGAAGGGGGGGGGATCTTGGAATTTCAAGGCTCGACCTTTGCATGCACACGGCTGAGGACAGCAGACAGAAATGGAAACAATCAGACCTAGTCAAAAGGGGAGGTGCTGCTAAAGAACAGCAGGCACCAGTGCCACCACTTACCATAGTTTTTATGGAGCCACTTTTGTGCCACAACTCTGTACACACAAGGGGATATTGTAAGCACGCAAAAGTATTTTACATACATGGGAACTCAGTTTTAAGCATTAAATTCTAACAGAAATGTTCATCAAAAAATGTGCTGATGTCAACATCTGAACACAATTCTGAGATCTCTGTGACTGCAGTACATGTGCAAGATCTCACTGGCTTTCTCTCCTCATACATACTCTGTGTGCTCAGAGCTTTCACTGCTCACATGCTCAACGGCGCATAGCTTTTGCACCAGATTTTCAACCTATGAGGGATGAGGGGGAAATATTGATGACTGGGTACATTTTTTTTAGAAACAAAGTGTCACATTTTGCAAAAAGATACACGGTTTTACAATACAATAATTCTTTACACATGGGCACGCCTTTTTGCACATAAAATACACTCTTGCATGCACAGGGTATTTGGCACAAAAATAATAACATTGTGTTTCTGTTTAATTATTCTTCTTGCTAACAGAAGAATGTTGTCTAATGGCTCACAATCACAATTAATGGCTCTTGATGACTGATCTTTTCTCCTCTGGCAAGTAATTTCTCAAGCCTTGTTGTGAGGCAATGATACATGCATTTGGCCATGCAATGACTATTGCTTTAACACATTTCTGGAGAAAGCAAAGGCAACTAGCTTAGACTATAGATTTTCTTAAGCAGGGTCAAAGCTAGGCTTAGTTAACATACTGTGCAATTAGAGGTCTACGCTTGGTAGCGCTGTCATTCCTTGAGCCTTTTTGCAGCCAATGATAACTGCATCTTTCCATGCACATGCTATGCATGTTCCTTTACCACACACCAAATGATATTGAGATTGTCTAAATGTATTGGAAATCCCATTCTCTTGGAAATTAATCAGATTCCAATTGGAACAAGTTGAGATAATTTTCTTCTAGGCTTCTCATATGCTTTTGTGACACATGCCAATTGTGAAGATCCCCCTGCAGCTCCCGGTCTGAGTTTACGGGTGAGATTTACAGGGTTACGGAAAAAATAAAGGGGAATAGGACTGCAAAGACTCATCAGCCACTCGAGTCGAGCGAATGAGAGCCTTGCTTGGCTCACTGCCATAATATGCCTTCACAAGCAGTCACTGCGACAATCACACAAAACGATAATCCCATACACTTCAGCTATTTTGATTTAGAGGACTCTCTACAGTACTCAACATTAAAACTAAATCATCCATAACAGCCTACGCTCTGCAGACAAATCAGACTCCATAAAGACCATAATGAGTCTTACCTTCATCTGGATCGGGTGGCCCAAACTCCAGATTGTATCGCAGAATGTAAAAATTATTCCACACGTATAGCTGATTATCCCTCGGGTTGTAATCCACAGCTGCGATGTACTGATACTGGTTAGGGAAGAGGATATTTACATACTCCCCTTGCCCCAGTTTGGTGTTATACACATAGTCAATTTGGCTCTTACTGGCCTCGCTTTCATTCTCCTCATAGGTGGAACGGACCACGTGAAGTATGCCGCACACCATGAAGGCATTGGAGGCCGAGCGTTTGTCGTAGACGGTCTCCCAAGTGACCTCAAAGCGCAGAGTATAAGGATTGAGCTGGCTGAGAACGATACGTCCGTTATTCTGTTCTGTAGCGTAGATAACCCACAGTCCCCGTTCGTCAACTGCCAAGTCAATGTCCGTTTTCCCGCCCCAGCGATACGGCGAGGTGTCGTGGTAGTTGGCATTTGCGACTATGGCCTCCCCGCTCTTTATCCGAGTCCGCAAGTCAAACTTGACAATATTTCGCGTGCGTTCCTTGTTGAAGAAGATGGCCCCGTCGTATGCCACAAATCCGGTTCCGTCAACACGGTGTGGAAGTTTGTAGGTAGTCGTCTGTCGGCCGCTTCGCAAGTCATCGAGTGAGGCATACTCTATGAGCGTGTCAGTGCGGTACGGAGTCCACGGCATGAAGTAGATCTTGTCCCCCGCCTGCAGGGGGTCTTTGCACCAAGCTCCGGATTGCTGTTCCGCCTCAAAGACAAAGGCTGGATCTCCTACCGCTTTCAGAGTCCCAGGGCAAATAAAAACTGGGAAGAAAGTTCAAGAACTAGAGTTAGAAAACGAACCAGGAATGCACTCTACAATGCACTCCAATACCTACTATGCATACTTTAGGTCCAATTATTTGGGTGTGTTTAAGTAAAACATGGCTTTCAGAAGCTAATGTACCACATTTTCACTTTGGCAGTGTGATAACTGGTGTTGCGTGCATAGTCGAAAGAAAACGAGAGGTTAAGTGAGACTCTGTTTTGAGGTGGCCTTGCTCCCTTGAGATGGTTTTCAAACAAGCGTAACTGAGAGGAACAGACAAGAGGGAAAAAAGAGGACGGCAAAAAAAGTCCTGTAAATGAAAAAAGATGAGAGAAACAATGCTAATGGACAGATAACATTCATTTTGGAATATCTACGTTCACGGTTCTTTTACGTCGACAGTATGGGGAGGGTTTGTCAGATTGGTCGCAAAAGCCATACCTTTGAAAGTAAACACACATACATGGATTATGTCTGAGGAAAGAACCAACGACACATGAGAGGTGGGAGGAAAGGACACGGAGGTCGAGGGAACAGGATGGCAATGCTGTTCAGGACAGATAGGATGAGAGCCAAAGAGAAGAGTCTTCGCTCATGTCACTGAGGAACGAATACGAGAGCGAGGCCTTTGCCAAACGCGCCCGTCTTTGGTTGGTGTTGAACCAGTTGGAAATGCAAAGTCTGTGGTGAACAGCATATCACATGCAGATGGCTACAGACAGTCGGCCTCTCTCTCCCATCAATATCATTGAAGGAAAAAGCCAAATAAAATTCAACCAAAGTTCATTGTACATGAACCAACTGTGTCAAAGAGCTTATCTTACTTTAACGTGAAGCGTACGATTGTTCTGCTACTAGTAGCATTGAATAAAATGGCATAAAAAATGTTTCCAAACAGGTTTTCAAGCTGTTTTTTCCTGTCTTAAAAACAAAAAGGTCCCACTTTAGTCTCATCATTGGCTGAATCAAAGTTGGGTTGGACTAGACACTTAAAGGTAATTTGTTGTTAACCCCACAGTGTTTGCACTTTGCAGGGGATCAACTGAAAGACAGCTTACTTACAACTGGCTCTGCACATTAAACTGGGAAATTAGAAAGTATTTCATCATAAAAATTGCACGCATGACCTTGGGAAATGGACAATAATATACAATATAAGGCATTGAAGATTTCTGTTTAATATCCATGTGTGAAGTGTAACATTTTAACCTCCAACCTAACATTTTCTGGGCTTGGGTTCGATAGATCTCCATCTTGATATCATGTAGGAGAAATAACGTTTGGGGTCTGTAAGATTTTATGTCTCACCAAGGCTGCATGTTTTTGATAAAAAATGCAGTAAAACAGTAATATAACTTTTCTATGTGAGTATGTAGTAAAATGTAATTTATTTCTGTGATGCGCAGCTGTATTTTCAGCATCATTACTCCAGTCTTCAGTGTCACATGATCTTCAGAAATCATTCTAATATGCTGATTTGCTGCTCAAGAAACATTTCTCATTATTATCAATGTTGAAAACAGTTGTGCTGCACAATAGTTTTGTAGAAACTGATAAATTTTTATCACAGGATACTCTGTTGAATAGAAATTCCAAAAGAGCAGCATTTGTTATTATTTATTTATTTTTAGAGATATTTTTATGGGCCTTTTATGCATTTTTTATAGATAGGACAGTAGAGAGAGATGACAGGAAAGCACTGGGAGGAGAGAGGGAGTGGGATCAGCAAAAGACCTCGAGACAGGAATCGAACTCGGGTCGCCGTGAGCGCAGTTGCGCTGTAGGTCGACACACTAACCACGAGGCTATTGGCACCGACAAAAGAGCAGCATTTAACATCATAAATGCATTTACTGTCAGTTTTGATCAATTTAATGCATCCTTGTTGAATGAAAGTATTTTACATTTAGTAGACGCTTTTATCCTAAGCACTTTTATTTTCCGCCACAAAGTGGTAAAGTTTAAAAAAATGGTCACACTTTAGTTT
Organism: Sinocyclocheilus anshuiensis; assembly: GCF_001515605.1. Classification (NCBI taxonomy): domain Eukaryota; kingdom Metazoa; phylum Chordata; class Actinopteri; order Cypriniformes; family Cyprinidae; genus Sinocyclocheilus; species Sinocyclocheilus anshuiensis. Next base: position 712,988 of record NW_015549682.1, on the reverse strand, counting down.
GGAGACCAATTCGCATTATTAACAAACTATTAACTTTGACTTTTGCCTCAATAAACTCTTAATTTGCTGCTTATTAATAGTTAGTAAGGTAGTTGTTAGGTATGGGGTGGATTAAGGATCTAGAATATGGTTATGCATAAGGCATTAATATGTGCTTTATAAGTACTAATAAACAGCCAATATGCTAGTAGTATGCAAGCTAATAAGCAACTAGTTAATAGTGAGAATTGGTTCCTAACTTAAAATGCTACTGAAAAAGTTAATGTAATTACTAAAAAAAATTAAATAAATACAGAGAGAAAGAAATATTTGATTTTCAAAAGACATATCAGTCTCAGCCAAAATCACAGCCAAAATTTTTGGTCACCACAAACAGGACATGGTCCTCTGACATCCATCTGAAAAAAAACTAGAGGCTTTCAATAGAGAGACAAACACAAGAAACAAAGCATCTGTAGAAAAGACAGAATATTTTATTTCTCAAGGACACAACGGCCATCAGCTGCAAAACGGGACAAAGAATTAGAAATCCAAAAGCTGAGCTGAAGATATTAAACACAGAGTAAACACCTTTCCATTTAATCACTGACGGAGAAACAACGGCACGAAGCTAAACGCTGAAACGGACAATGGCTCGGTTCCAAATCCTAATGAGCTGCTTACTGTATAGAGTATTTATATTCATTTTATATATATATATATATATATATATATATACACATATACAGTGGGTACCACTGTATATATATATATATATATATATATATATATATATATATATATATATATATATATACATACACACACAAACATATACTGTACATAAATAAATGTATTAGTCTGTATTACACCGCAAATAAGTGTACTCTTGGGTTTGTGTTTTGTATTTTTGCACTTATTAGGTTATTGTGTGATTTTCTTGGTAACATGAATTGTGACTGTTGATAGAGTTGCTGCGCATGAAGAGAGTCTGAAATCACTTAGGATGTGTGTTTTCATTTACGATGCTTCCTAAGAAGAGCAGCTCACTATGTTTTGGAACAGAGCTATTATATAAGGATAAAAGCTGTTAGTAAGCTTACTATGTATGTTTGAAGCGGTATATTACGTGTGGGGTGCTATTACTTATTCAACATCAAAACATGGGTCAAAGACGAAAAGGGGGTTTCAACATCAAAACAATAAAAGTTTAATATAGCATTATTTGTATTCATTTATTTATTTATTTTTAATAGACTATCACACATTTTTACCATGATTTACACTGCAAAAAATTGTGTCTGCATATTTACTGAATCGTCAGAGGACAGTGCAGCCCTAAAAATACTAATTGATTGCAATTTTAAATCTTTACCAATCTTTGCCACTTACCTTCAAACCACTAGGTTTGTATATAAAATATAATCAAATTTAGTAGGATCACTTTTTCTTGTATATATTTTATTAAGTACAGATCAGAATAAATATGTTGTTTTATTTTTACATAAATATATCTGTTATGAATGACAATGGAACATTATTTCACCCACATATTGACATTTTATTTATAAAAGTTATTTAAAACATTAAAGCAGACACTTTACTTGCGTTTAATATGCTTTTCTGTATATAAAATCACTTTTGTAAACTTAATTTGATGCGGACACCAAAATGGGACGTATCATCTTTGACCCACATACAGATGAAGTTTTAGGGTTGTTTTATTTATTATTATTTAAAAAAAAATAACTTAAATGTTATATGCCATACCAAATTCCATAATATTACATTTCAGCATTTTACTGTTCTACAATTACTTTGCAAAAAATTACAGTAAAATAAACGAGATAAAATTGTTATTATTATTTTTTGGTATGAGCCATATTTCAGAATATTTGTAAGATCACTTACTGTATGGCACACATTCATACTGGACCTCAAGATACTTGTATGTCCCAGGACACGGATCTGGAAAGACGTCCGAGCCAGTGATGACAACACACTGCGTCCGATTGTTACACCTGAAACACCGAACAACATTCAATGAAATCAATTAATGCACAAAACTCCTCAGAGAAGTGTTCACTTAAAGGGACAGTTACCCGAAAATGAAAATTCAGTCATCATTTACTGTTTTGAAGATATTTTAAAGAATGCTGGTAACCAAACAATTTCTGGTTCCCACTTCATTGGGATTTTTTTTCATACCATGGAAGTCAATCGGGACCTACGACTCTTTGCATACACATATTCTTCAAAATATCTTCTTCAACACAGTTTTAACTTCACATTAGCACCTTACATGACTCCCCCACACCTCTAGATTAGTTATGTGTCCATCGAGCTTATGAATATTTGCTTCTGCATGAAGAAGTCTTGTATCATTTTTGTTAATTGCACCTTCCTTGCATCATGTTCTGCATGCACTGAAGTGCAGCTGTGTTAATGCATGCTTACACATCCTCATGTTAACCACAAGATACTTTAGCTTTAGGCTATCCAGGGGGAAAATATTTATTAATTAAGAAAAAAAATCATTAATTCTAACTCAAGGCCAACTGCAAGTAATTCTGACGCGGAATATAAAACAGAAAAGTAAAAAAAGGGCAGAAAACCCTAAAGGACTTTCAAATTCTCTTCCAGAAAACTTCCAGTTTTTGGGCTTTTCACACTGTTTAACCTTGGGTTATTGTCTCTTTAAACCCTGATAGCTCCGGAACAGGGTTAGCACCAGGGTTGCCAAGTCTGTGGTTTTACCGTGGAATTGGGTGACTTTTAAACGGTTGCTGCTGGCTGTATCTTTTCTCCCCTGCGGGTTAAAAGTTTAACATATTGCATAAACTGTATTTGACTGAAATGCTTGTATTGAAATCTTTTACCCATTTTAAATTTTACCAATGCTAAAACTGTGCTGGATCATGAGTTTTGTGATCATCAGGATGGAATGAGAGGTAGAGTTGAGTGTCATCAGCATAGCAGTGCTATGAAAAAACATGTTTCTGAATGACAGAACCTAGTGATGCCATGTAGACAGAGAAGAGAAGTGGTCCAAGAACTGAGCCCTGAGGCACCCCAGTAGTTAGATGTTGTGACTTGGACACCTCACCTCTCCAAGATACCTTGAAGGACCTATCTGAGAGGTAAGACTCAAACCACTGGAGTGCGGTTCCTGAGATGCCCTTTGCCTATAGGGTTGACAGGAGGATCTGGTGGTTAACCGTATTTTTTTTAATCTGTAAGAATTTTCTATCCATCTCTTCCAGGTCAAAACAGACCCGAATGCATCATGATGGTTAATCTTACTATTATATAGTCCAAAAAGTATGTCCAGGACAAACTGGGAGGAACAATCAGCTACAAGAGTGAGACAAGCCTGTTATTTTAACAGCTCACATATAAAATGTGAAGCCTAGAAACACTAACTGTTTCTAGGTTTGGCTAGAAACAGTTGTTGGCTGTTAACCAACAACATGGCCTACAAATATTGTTGGCTATTAAAATTGTGAAAAAGAATTTGAGAATTACATGAAATGGATTTAAACAGAGCTGGGAAAACTGTACTTGGTAGGTGAATTAACTGTTATGTAGAAACCTTTAAATGACATGTATTGTGAAAAGCACTACACAAATAAATGTGAACTGAACTGAAAAAATGTGAATTGAATGCACAAAATCAAAGTAGCCACAATATCTGGTTTGCTTTAGATGCTTTAGGTTTAGACAGTCATCAGTCTGTGTGTGAGTTCACACATTTACTCAGACAAGAGAGCCTTCAGAGAGCCACTAATATAAAGAGCAGATATTTACTCAGGACCGCAGGTACACTGTAAGGCTCTGCCATTTCAAGTATATGACCACCTCGTGCAAAAGAAGAAATTAAATGTCAAATTTAGGCCATCCTGAAAGCAAAAGCATATGGTTCATTTTGAGGAGTATTCCCTCAAATTCCAAACTAACAGTGACAGAATGGAATATGTCAAACCCTAATGAGGTTTGGACGAATTAAAGTGGACTAACGCAGGTGGTGTTTATTTATAAAAGAACTCTGGAAGAATTTGAACTTGAGTTTGCATGTTAAAACTCTAGAGATTTTCAGAAACAAGCACACGATATCTGCTGAGCGAAATTCAGTATCTACAAACGAGGAAATAGCATCCACATTTGGACTACAGGCAATGCTTGGCAAACAGTCTTTTACCTTTGAGATACGATTTTATATGCATCCGGGAGGTAGCAGTTAATGTTCTCCATCTGGAAGGGGTCTGCGTCGCATATCTTGTCGTCTGTGCGGCCGTAGTTGGCGGTTTCGATCATGATGACATCACTTCCCGGGCAGCGCAGATCGATGGGGTAACCCTCACACGACAGCTCTCTCCGCACCAGACCGAACGGCAGCGCTGCACGACTGAAGGCTGGAGGAAAGACAGGCAGATCACAGGTCAGAGGATTTCAGCTTAAATGGCCCACCAACACTGAACACACACACTCAACCTGAGGACTGATCCCTGAAATTTGACATCTTATTCACAGACGATCCTGTGGATGTATATGTGTGTGTGTGTGAACCTGGACCACAAAACCAGTCTTAAGGGTACATTTTTTGAAATTGAGATTTATACATCATCTGAAGCTGAATAAATAATCGTTCCATTGATGTATAGTTTGTTAAGATCGATTTCAGCTTAAATGGCCCACCAACACTGAACACAGAAAAACCTAAAACAGTGCATCTTTGTGAAAGACTTTGAGTGCAACCGGTTTAAAAACAGTTTCGTATTTGAACTGGCAGACACTTTTGAAAATCTTGCTTTCTGTTTTATTACAAATTAAGTTCTTAGCAATGCATATTACTAGTCAAAAATGAAGTTTTAATATATTTACAGTAGGAAATTTACAAAATATCTTCATGGAACATGATCTTTACTTAATATCCTAATGATTTTTGGCATAAAAGAAAAATCAATAATTTTGACCCATACAATGTATTGTTGGCTATTGCTACAAATATACCCCAGCGACTTAAGACTGCTTTTGTGCTCCAGGGTCACATATATGTGTTTTTAATCATGCCTTTTTTTCACTTTCTTAACCACAAAAGCATTAAATACTGGACATTACCTTCTTGCATGAAGTAATAACTTGGTTTGGTGTCATTTCTAAAATTACAGACTGCACTTTTAGCATGCATTATGTCTACAGCTCTCGGAGTAATGTCATAATATTATTCTTAAATTGCATCAGCGTGATTTCCTGAGTCCTGTATGAAGTAGATGGGTCAGCATATTTATTTTGGTGCAGCAAATTTACAATTTACCATATAAACATGTCGACGAAAATAGAGAAATGTTGTCTGATATCTATTAATGTATGTCACTAATAAATGAGACGACATTTGTGCATTTGTCCATTTTGTTTTGCATCCTCGCAAAAAGCCATCATACTATAAGATATGACTATTAAAGACTGCCATGCAAAAGCTATGGTTATGACCATATGGTTGGTCAGATTTCCCTAAGATGCAGGGAACATTGTGAAGTGTGGGAGGATAAAGTAGCTGATATTACTAACCAAAACATAAAGAGGCGTTTTCTGTTGCCGTGCAATATTTGAGATATTGTTATTCTTTACAATGAGGTTTCTGGACCACATGGTTTAAAATATGCAAGCAGAGACATGTAGTTTACATTGGGACTGTCCACTAACTGTGTGCCAAATTTCATAACTTGTTACTGTATGATTCAACGAGCGGCCACAGACTTGAGGTCAGATTTCCTATCAGCTTGCAGCAACACAAACCCTCTTTTGGAGTTAAAGGGGTCATATGATGTGATTTAAATTTTTCCTTTTTCCACTCTTTGGAGTGTTACAAGCTCTTGGTGCATAAAGAAGATCTGTATCGTTTATAATGGGTTTTAATGTTTTTGTCTCGTCGCTCCGGCCGGACACGGCCTCACAGTATGGTGAGGGGCGTAACATTTCCGTCACACGCTTGAGGTATTCGGCCAATCACAACGCACTGGATAGCTGGCCAACCACAGCACACCTCGCTTTTCAGACCGATAAGCTTTGTAAAAATCGACGCGTTTCAGAAAGGCGGGGCATAGAGGAGGAACAATAATGTACAGTATGTGGAAAATAATGTGTTTTTTGAACCTCAAACCGCATAAACACGTTTCATTACACCAAATACACAAAATAATGTTCTTTTTAGCAACATCATATGACCCCTTTAAAAATTACTGTCAGGATTTACTAAAGACCCGCAGTGAATAAATAGCAATTAAAAGGCAGTTATTTTTGCGGCTGAACGTATTGCATATGCATTTGTAGGGGTTTCCCTTTCAGAAGCAAAACTTACATAGTGCATGCATTATGACAAACACAGAAGTCATGTATCATCTAGAGACCTTCATGAAAAAATGGCTTCTGTGCTTGTTATAACACATGCACTGATGTAGCTGAATTACGTCACAGTGCATGCGTCAAAAGTCAATTGTCTGTCAATGTGCCTTCATCAACACAGCATTCATCCCATCACACGCTCTGCTTTTATACTTCAAATGCAAAGCAAACCTTGAACACCCAGCAGACACACACTGCGTTCATTTCAATTTAAGTACTCAAAGCTTTTGTTGCATATCTTTCCTCTGCATATCTTTACTCAAGTATTTGTGAGTGGAAATGAATAGAGAACATAAATCCCCGCAGTATTATTATTTATTTTATCGAGAGATTCAGACAGAAGGGTGGATATGTGGCGCTTTGCCCTCACAGACTGAGACTCTGAGGACTGAATACGCTGCTCTGGATCCACTCCAGGATTTCCATCTCTCACTCTCATCCCATCCACATTCAGCAGGCAGTGAGTTAGTGAAGCCACAATGCTCAACACTGCACAAACGGTGTAAAAACACGGTAAAGAGAAAGCAAGTAGACTTTTGCGTTTAATCTACATTATGCATGAATAGATCATTGTAATTTTTTTATCGTGCAGCCCTAATACAGGGTTTCTGCAGGTTTTATGAAGGTAAACTTCAAGACCTTCTTTAGACCAAGTACACAATTTAAGGAAAAGGATAAAAGAGACACAATACATTGATATGGTCTCTAAGTGTAAATGTCTTGTATTTGCAATGCTTCAACACTTGAAATCACAATTTTCAATAGATTGCCATTACTTTTCAATTCAATTTATACCAAAAAAATAAAATACTGAAATAACTTATACTGTACTTTTTGATCACACTGCAAAAAAAAAAGTGCTCTTCTTCTTCAGTATTTTTGTCACATTAACAAATATTTGTTCTTGTTTTAAGCATAATTTTGTTCTATTTCTCAGAAAACGAGACTTCATTTTGCTTCTCGGGTAAATGTGTCTTGATTTAAGTGGGGGGAAAATACTGAGGAAGAATTTATTTTATTTTAATATTTATTCATTTATTCATGTATTTATTTTTTATTTTTTGCAATGCATGCAACATTTAATGAAATGACTATGAATGTAAGACTTTCTGCTCTGATTTCAGATCATTTAAGGTCTCAATTTGTGAAAAAAGCAAATTAAGACTTTTTTTTTTAAAACTGCGCTGAAAATAGATCTGATCTGTTATCTGGTTACAGAAAATACCTAAAGGATTAGTTCACCCAAAAATAAAAATTAGGCTGCGTTTTACTCACCCCCGAGGCAACCTAGGTGTATGTGACTTTCTTCTTTCAGACGAATCCAGTCGGAGTTATATAAAAAATTGTCTTTGATCTTTCAAGCTGTTTAATGCCACTCAGCGGGTGTTGCATGCATCAGTCCAAAAGAAGTTAAATAAAAATCGCCCATCCATATAAAAGAAAATGTCTCACACGGCTCCGGGGGGTGAACAAAGGCCTTCTGTAGCGAATCAATGCGTTTTTGTAAGAAAAATATCCATATTCACAACATAATAATCACTTTAATGTAGCTTGCGCTCACAGTTGTACACGGAAGCAGCTCCGGGAGCATGACGTATGAGGTCAGCGCTGCGCATGTGCCGGTGAGTCTCGTGAAAACCAACGTTTCTTAACAGGATCAAAGGAAGCAAAGTTACTTGTTTACTTTAGCAAAGGAAAACAAGTCTCCTCTTGGCTTATACCGAAATCCTCTGACATTCTTCTTTACAAATCCTCATCTTGTACTTCTAATTCTTGACCATTGTTTTGTTTTGATCTCTCTGCTACGCTTCCGCGTGCGTCACTTCTGAGCGGCGCATGCGCAAAGCCGACCTCATACGTCATCCGCCCGGAACTGCTTCCGTTTACAACCGTGAGCGCAAGCTAGATTCAAGTGATTATTACGTTTTGAATATGGATATTTTTCTTACAAAAACGCATCGATTCGCTACAGGAGGCCTTTGTTCACTCCCCGGAGTCGCGTGAGACACTTTTTTTTATGGATGGGCGATTTTTATTTAACTTCTTTTGGACTGATGCATGCAACACCCGCTGAGTGCCATTAAACAGCTTTAAAGATCAAAGACAATTTTTAATATAACTCCGACTGGATTCGTCTGAAAGAAGAAAGTCATATACACCTAGGATGCCTCGGGGTTGAGTAAAACGCAGCCTAATTTTCATTTTTGGGTGAACTAACCCTTTAATATAGACATATAGACAAATGTGCTCTAATTGGGAGACTGGGTCAATAATTATTATCTGCTGAATTATTTGCTAAATTTAAACATGGAAGAAAAATTGAGTGATATTTTTTAAAATTCCTTTTTTTCCCCTAAAATTATAATTTAGCATTCCGTATTACTGATATAACTTTGAGAAGCATGTTCTATTGTACAATATATATATGTTCACTAATGCTGCAAATCCACCTATACTTTGCTTTATGAAAACTAACACATGCCCAACTGTAAATATTATAAACACTTAAACTAGAAGAACATTAAGGTATTTCAACTGGCAGTTTCGAGAGAATGTGTTGGTGTTTGTGTAAGATTTATGCATTTACGGCTATGTATTTATTTATTTTGTATCCAGTATGACATGCAGAGATAACCATAAGTAAGGCATTTCTAAGCCGGCTGACTTCAATTTTGTGGTGTTGTTGAGACATTGAGCTCAGACTCAAGCCTCAGGGTTTGTTTCGCAAAACGACCAGCCGACTGTTCAGTATCCCTGACTAATGTGATGCATTTCCGAGTGAAACGATGATACTTACTGGAAAACGATGTGGGCAAGACTTCACTGTGTCCTTTGTAGCATGCATGTGTCATTTCACTGGCAGAGAACCTGACTTTATCTTGATAATGAGCTTTTGGTGTTCTTTGGAAAGACGTGCACAGATAAACAGTGCAAAGTACACAGGCTTTCAGTTGAGCTTTCTGTTGTCATACTCTGCCGTCTCAAACAATGTTGCTCCACTCACTGGCTCTCTAGAGTCGATATTTATTTCCACAAACCAGCACAGTTTTTCAAACTCACCTTCTGCCAGCAGCAGTCGAGATTTACATCAAAGCTGGGAAAGCAGTAACAGTCGCCCTAAACGAGCCTGCCAAAGTGTGTGGCTCTTTATCTCACGCTTTCTTTTAACTTAACTCATGTTAAGGGGGAATCCGATGCCATACATAATACATTACATGCAATGTTCCATGCATTGCCATGGCAACAGTTCTAGCTGGATTGTAATTAGCTGTGATCCTGTTCCATTGGACTTGACTTGGAATTTTATCAGGAATTCTGGTCAGTGGCTGGAAAAGTAGTTTTCTTATGCATCTTCCTGGTGTTTGCTGTGGGCTCAAGCCAGCATAGCCAATATCGTTTCACAATATACCCCATTTTCTGCTGCTCAACAGAACTTTATTTAATTTATTTATTATGCAGGTAAGACCTCTTCCAATTATTTATTTTTTTATTGTATTTATATTATTTTTTATTTTATTTATTTATTTTTTTGCAGGTAAGACCTCTTGACAATGATTTATTTATTTTATTTTATTTATTTATTTTTGTCCCCAGTGTTTCAGGGTCTCAAAGCAACTCGGCTCACAGTAAACTTTTCTCACCAACTCCATCTCTGTATGCGCTCTGAGTTCATGCATTTCTGGAATGCATTTTGGTTCACTTCATTTACACATTTGCATAATTTCCAACATTTCTGTGGACAGAAGTTGACAGAAATTCCTCAAAATAAAAGCTTTAGGATTTGACCATTTAAAAGTGAAGAACTTAAGGCATAAACATTGGTAACTTGTAGAGTTAAATGATCTTTATAATGATCAAATATTGTTTTTTTACTTAACAGTACAACTGTAAGTTACAACAGTAATATATTTCTGTCTCCATTATAATAATTAGATTTAAAAACTAAAAAATAATAAAAGAGGTCTTAGCTGAGATGTTTAATAACTAACTAACTACCTAACTAACTAACTAAATAAATAAAGAAATAATTTTCTATACATATTTTCTTTATATTTATAGAATATATTCTACATATATTTATACACACACACACACATACACATACATATATGCATAATATTCCCTATTTATGACATATAAGATTAAATGTATACCTGCATGTCTTTAAGACCATTAAAAAGCAGGTCATTTTTGTTTGTTTTCCAGTTTTGCTACTATTTTCAATCATTTCTAACTTTCCTCGTGGAAAGATCCCCACTCAGTGACCATTTAGGCAGAATGTCTCCCAAGCGTGCGAGTGTGAGGGCCGCTTCCAGCAGGATTCCTGCCTGTCACCCTCCATTAATGCAAATTTGATTGGCCTTTGTGGCTTCAGGAACAGCAAACAGCTGCATGCAAATCCAACACACTCCCCCACGACCGGCCCCCATTGTGTCCCGGACTCCACGGGGGATTTCTCAGACGGAAAAATGGGTGGAGAGGAGAAAAGGATGGTGTCATCTTTAGAAAAGTATGAGAAGTCCCACAGTAGACCCAGCAGGGACTTCTTGAGCCTCCTTGTCTTTTTTTTGTGATTTTCTTCCCTTATTACTGGACGCCAAGTAGCTTCAGAAGAAAAGGAAAATGTGCAAACTGCTCTCAAGTGCCTATAATCCAATATACAGAACAATGCAGAGCTTACGGTGTTGTACTGTATTTTCCAAAAGGATTTAAGATGTATTGGAAGGGGGTTAAGCTTCTTTTAAAATGCAATGTTTGTCTTTTTAAAGTTTTTTTTTTTTTTTCATCTCAGTACTTCAGCCTCTAAATTTCGCTGTTGTTTGAGGAATTCTTACCATCAGAAAGAAAGCACTTGTGCCAAAATGCACCACAAGGCAAAAACAACAGTTTACCTACGCACGATGATTTTGTGGCATCATCAAAAACTGCTCTGTTTATGCGAGCATCTAAAAAAGCCCAACACAGTGACAGTGACTCACATCGAAGGCATGAGTTTGGGTCGGGACTGTCCGATTTGGGGGTTGAAAACTGGCATATGGGGAGTGTTTATGAAACTTTTTGGAAATGAATTATTCATTATTTTTGCAATTTCACCAACACTTGGATTTGTGATGCTAGCGGCATAGAAATGATTTGACCTGTTGATCTCTGTCGAGCTGGGAAGATGCATGAGGTTCTAATTTGCATCATTTTAACATTGTTTATCACTGGAAAAACTTGCCTCTAGCTACATTTCTGCAGAACTCCAAAAATGTAACTATACAATTCAGTACAGTTTTCAGATTAAATGAATATTAGTGTCAGTAAAACACCAACAACTTTAATTCCTTTACACACAAATTACAGTTAAAGGAACAGATTATTGAACAATACTATGTTATGACCTTAAACCCCTTTCACCATAGTGCAGTATTTGTAAACAAATACATTTTGTTGTCTGCATCACATAACTAGCTCCATGTGGTACATGGTAAACTTGCTCATTAGCTCACCTGGTACAGTATAGAGCGCAACAGTCAGGTTTCAGAAGTAAAAACTCCATTCATTTTCTCCACTGGGAAATACATTTTTAACATTAACTGATAAACCTTAAAAGACAGAGCTGTTGTGAGCTCTGAGGTTGTGAATCGATTGTATTTGCTTTTGTTGAACCCATCTGATCGCATTAATTCACCATTTTTTTTTAAATGATTGTATTTAATACTGGAATTCGTGGTGAAAAACTACATTACCCATGATGCTGTACAGAAAATTCCACCAATCAGATTCTCACGGCGAATGAGTGTGCCAAAAGAGATCTTTAGCTCCGCCCACTCCCATGAAGCAGAGCAAATGACATACATGAGTCAGTCGCAAAACATGCAAGAAGCAACAAAATAATTTTGCTATATATATATATATATATATATATATATATATATACTAATTGTGGAACTACCCACTTTTTGGCGTTTTCGCACCGCCGGAACTGGGTGCGATTTTAGTACCGGACTGCCTTTTTCGAGAACCAAATTAGCTCCTACTCCGGAGCAGGGTCTAACCAGCACAACTGGTACGAATTGTGACGTAGGTAGACATTGATTGGCCAAACGCGTATGAAAACGCCCTCACCCACCATGATTTAAAACACCGTGTAAACATACTGTAAACATTGTGTCAACTTATTTCGCAAGTATGGAGAACAGCGATAGATGGACGGACGCTGAAGTGCACTTGTAGCAAATGTAGCACTGCCAGTTGTCGTTGGAGATTCTTAGTCCTCCTTTCCGTTCTTTCAGTCGCTTTACGTATACGTCGACTTTCCATGTCCATTATTGTGAAACCCGCGAGACACAACAAAAACACAGCTCCGATCACAGCGTCCTCCATCCTCCTGTTGTTAATGTTGTTCTTCTTTGTTTCTGTTGTTGAACGCCGCGCACAAATGACGACGCTGTCGACCGGCTTACGTCACTTCTTAGTACACACTGTCGGTGCGAATGCAACCCTTTAAATGGTACTTGGAAATAGTTTGTGGAAAATCGTCCCAGTACTTTAGTACTGTACATTTAGTTCTGGAACTAAAGCGGTGTGAAAGGCCCTATTTTGTATAATCCCTCTTATTTTTGGTCAAATGTTTAACATTTGCTTGATTCTGCAAGATGTACAATACAAAGTACAATGTGTGCAAAAAAAAATAAGTGCAGTAGTAGTGAGCTACTTAAGGAACCAAAGGGCAAAACTAAATCCTGACAGACAAAAGCAGTTTCCAGGCTGTGACTAATCCACACCAGACCTGGAACACACTGACTACAGAGATGAAGAAACATGCGAGTATGGAAAAACACTCTGGGACCTGTTTGACAACAGGCATCTTTATCATTGAAGACACATTACTAACAACTATCATGAAAAAAAGAAGTTTTGATAGACTATACTTACAAATATCAACAAATGAGTATTACAATACTCTGATATAATTATTATTAGATTATCGTATACGGCGTATACGATAATAAGATTATCAGTCAGAAGGATCTTTTGTAATTGAATGCCTGTAAATTAATTGTTACTGAGTGCATCTGTAATGTTTATGGTCAATTCACATAGGATACGCAACATTAAGATTGGTGTCCCTACTGTCTACACAAATAAATATCTGTATGTTTTCTTGCAGGGAATGTTAAATATAATAATCGGGTATTTTTAGTGAATATGTCTAACTTTGCAAAATGCCATATTTTCTAATTATAAAATGCATCACTTATACTGTGTTTCTGGCAAGAAAGGTGTTCTTTTAAATCTGAGGTTTTTGTCGGAGTTTTGTCTCTCACACCAAAACATCTCAAGAGGTGAGCAGGAACAGCGCTTGAGAGGAGTGAAAATGCTGTTACTGAAACCACGCCTTCTTTCTTTACGTGCACATTTGGGCGGCATTATGTAAATATTCCCACATAGTGAGGTAGATATGTGGGGGTGTGTTAGAATGAGCCGTTTTAGGGGGGTGTGGCAGAGTCTTAAGTTTGATAAAGAATATCTCTTTGGTTTTGAGACTTTAGTCTTTGCAACTTCAGGGATCTTATCTATTCACGAACAGCTTGTAACACTCCAAAGAGAAAGGAAAACTTGAAATCGCATCATATGACCCCTTTAAACAAAGGGGGAAATCCTTTCGATTTGCTATAATACACAGTTTATCACTGACTTTCAGAGTTCATTATAGTGTTTTTTGGTGTCACTCAGCCTGATGGTTTGGCTGTACTGGAACTATTTTCATTGGTTGGAAGCAATAATTGGTCAAATTTGGCCTATCATCAAATTGGGCCTTTCACACTAAGTGTGATTAATATACGAATGCGAATATACACAGCAATGATGTTCTTGAATCAATACAATAAAACCATATGGAGCGATTCACATTGTGCGCGATCAATCGCGGTGCGACAAAGCAAGTTTTTTTTCCAACCAGTGTGCCAATAATTATTATTAATTATTTTCATTGGTCGGAAGCAATAATTGGTCAAATCATCAAATTGGGCCTTTCACACTAAGTAGGGCTGCTTAATTAATCTAATCTCTAATCGCGATTACAATTATGGATGCCAC
>NW_015549682.1:681563-698432 GCF_001515605.1 Sinocyclocheilus anshuiensis | reverse complement strand
TCGTAATTAATAATTGCAATTACAATTTCAAGGGAATAATCGACAATTATGATTTTTGTCATAATCATGCAGCCCTAACACTAAGTGTGATTAATCGGTGCGAATATACGCAGCAATGATGTTTTTGAATCTAAACAATAAAACCCTATGGAGCGATTCACATTGTGCGCGATCAATCGCGGTGCGACAAAGCGAGTTTTTTTTTTCCCCAACCAGTGTGACAATGAAATGAGCTGTGCAATCAGATTGAGCTTTAGATCTCGTTCCTGGAGTTGCTGCTTTTGCACCGAAAGCGGTTTTGAAAGCCAGTGCAAACTGTGATACATTGCGTAACGCAGCAAAAACACATTGTAAAGAGAAACCACTGATGCTCCACAGAGCGCAAACACAAGCATGTGCTGAAGCGTTAGCCAAATCGGTTTCGCCAATAGCCTATTTAGGTAGCCTCAACTGAGTGTGCTTTTTCTTTAGTTTTGAGGCTTAGCACCCCCGTAGAACCAGGCCTGGCTTCTCTGGCTTTGTGTTTCTATGCGCCAACATTTAAATGATTCTTCTTCTCAGTGGTCAAGAACGATAGGTGGAACGATGGCAGCGCCACCTGTCATGCAGGCGTGAATAAGCCAAAAACAATCAATTGCTTTCATGTTCAGTGTGAAAGCATGATTCGTCTGTGTTTCGCTTCACTTTATTGCATCGCACTCAGTGTGGAAGAGCCTTTAACCGTACGGAATTCAGTATTTACTCTACAATCTTCATCAATCTTGTAAAAAATCTATTTTGTTTAACTGTATAAGTAGTTTAACTGTTGATTTGCCATTACATGTACACATTGCTTTCACTTTAGCCTACTTTTGTCTATTTTGAGGTTAGGTTCTAGATTATCGATTAAGCTTAAGTCATTATGCATGTGTTAAAGTGATTTTAACTTGCATACCATTTTGGGTTCATTTTAACCCAGCAGCAATAGTTGATTTAACACAAACAAGAATTGGATTCGTATCTAGTTTCACCTACCAATGTTGACCTAAACCGTGTTGTTTTTAACCTAGCTTTGGTTGTGCATTTGCAGATTGTTTTTTGCAAATATGAATTAGGTTATGAGATGTGAAGGACAACACAGCGGTGAATGAACAGCGCTGAAACTCATTTCATGACACTTGAATTTTGTGCTGTTATCTGACCTCATGCATAATGCAGTGCAGTGATTAGTGGAAATGAATAACGTGAAGAAACTCTTTATGCATATGCTTCAGCTTGGGTTTTTATCTGAAAACACTGGTAGTTTAAAAGTGTTCAGATTTAGCATTGAAAAGAAAATCGAAAATGTAAAAAAATAAGATTTGTAACAAAAAAAAATCATAAAGAAAAAATTATAACAGTAAAGAAAGCACTTTTATTTACACTTCCTTTTTTTTTTTCCTGATTCAATTTAAAATAGTTTAGTCCTGATATCTGTTGTTACACTTGTTAAACAAGCTAGGCACTCAATGATCTAAGACACTTCTTCAAGCAATTTGCTCTTTTCTCTTAAGTGTGTCCTTACAGAAGCCAACGTCTACCGAGTCATTTTTTGTTTGGCCCGTCATATTGGAATATAAAAATATGGCAGGCCTCTTTTCAAGACTGCCAGAGAAGGACCGCATGCTGTGCGCAAGGAATCAGGCCACAGAAATCAGGAAAGGATTTTGCTGAAGCTTACAGTGATGTAATACACTGTCCAGGGAGGAGCTCGAGTACGGTTTGAGGTCCAGCCGTGGTTTGCTGGAATCCAGCTCCTGATATTTCCCTCCGTCTGTCATGTACACAGATAAAAACAGACCAACACTGGCCTCACAATCTCAAATGAAGATTCATATAGCCACAAATCATCTGAAACAAATCTCTGCTTTCATGGACAAAGAATTACACTGAAAAAAAAATGATTTTCAAAGTTTCAATAAAGGTTATTGAAGTGCGTTTTACAAAAGAAAAAAACTTCAAAATTTAAATTTAAATTCAAAATGTTATGCTTAATTCAATGAGTTTCTTGCGGTTTTTTTGTAATGAGTAAAATTAACCAGTAATTTCTGAGTGAGTATTTTTTGTAGTGTACTGCCCTGAAATTATGACATCTTCAATAATGACGTAGTACTGAGTTGATCAATGATCACTAGGGTTGCAAAAAGGTGGAAAATTTCCAGTAAATTTTGGAAACTTTCCAGGATTTGTTTTTTGAATATTCCAGGGATTTTTGGAAATTTACCGGAAATTTGCCATGCCTTTGCAACACTAACGCTCACATAAAAATATTAATACTAAGAGTTTTAAACTACTGAATTAGCATTAAAATCAATACATACAATTTTTTTAAAGCTTTGTTTTGACAGACAGAGACACAACCTAGAGTTATTTTCTCTAGATAAAGGCAAAAACAAAAGCTAAATTTGACATTTTTGGGAGTTTGTGACATTTGTAAAGTTTATTTAAAGCTGCAGTCTGTAACTTATTTTTGGTTAAAAATGATCCGAAATCAATATTTGTGAGGATCCTGCAGGTGGAGGATCGTTTATAGTCTTTTCTCACAGCAGCTGGAATAATTAAATGTATCATTTTGATGTTTTTGAGTTAAAATAATTTCTTAATATGAAATTCAAAGAGTATGACAATTAGATTAGACTGTGCACACACTACACTCATAGTCACCAATGCTGATGTTGTTAACACTAATCATTTCAGAATAAAGTATAACAATAATAATAATTTGAATGGTTTGATGTGATATGAGCTAACCGATCTTTAGATTTAATCACCATTGGTAGCGAGATTTATGGTAATGCTTTTTTCCTCAGTTGGTCAGAACAAACGTGGCAGACTTGTTACTTACTTATTCAGACGGCAATATACGGTGAAAATTCTTATTTGGGTCATATATTCCAAGACGCAGGCTAGAATCTGTGATTGCGAAGTACAGTAAATATCCACTCCGGAGCGGTGACTGACCGCCACACATACTCTTCAGAACATTAGATTCATCCGCTAGGCTAATAATTTGCACTTTATACCTATTAAATATTAAAATGATGGTTTCCAAAATGCTGAATGGCTATAATTACTTATTTGATCCACAGAAATTGAACAAAAAAAAAATCAATTTAGTTGGAGCATCCGTATTAGCACTGATCAATACTTGATTACTATGAATTGATTACTTGAATACTATTCAATGGGTATTTAATCTTTATGATTAATCACAAATAATCCTGATTAATATCTTATAATAATAATAGGCCAAATGACCTTTCACAGGCAATGACAGGTAAAGTGGGTTTTTCCAGCAGAGAGCTGAATCATAATGAAGAATATACTCATAATCCTCAAAGGATTACAGCAGTAATCTATAATAAGGCTCATCATAACACAGAGGAAGAATTTACAATTATTGGACGTGTTCCAGGAAATGAGATGGCTTTAAAACTAATTGTTCAGGCTTACTGTAGTTAAACTGAGTCAGTTCGATAAGCAGCCCGAATTACGTGCAAACTTTTAAAATGATCCCTAATCATTCAAAACGTTATGGAACGCTGCCTGACTTTGTAGAAAGTCGATTTAAAAGTGACAGTTTTAGCCTTCACTGGCAGTAACTTCATGTCTTTCCACTCCAAACACAATCCGTTCACTAGCGCTCTCTCCCTGCTACTGACAACCGGCTTAGATACACTTTTTCCCAGCTCTACTAACTGGAACAAACATTTTTTAAATCAAATGAACTCACATTTCCATTCTGCAGAATTACATCAAATAAATAAAAAAATATATAATAGCGCACATAATGAACTCTCATAACACATTCAGGCCCAGTTTAACCCAGAAGAGATTTCTAAAAACAACATAGTTTTTTAGTATGGGAACAAAACTTTGCAAATGCTTTAAGACTAGGGTTGCAAACTAAGGGGCAGAAGCTTTGCATCCTGGAAATTTCAGAAGCTTTCCAGAATTTTTTGGAAACCTTTAGAAAATTTTGTGAAAATCTAACAGAAATGTTCCACCCCTTTGCAAAACTAGTTGAGACCCTCAATGTACACTTTTTTTTTTTTTGCCAAGATAATAAACTGTAGCTACTAGTGTAAAAAGTAAATATATAGCCATGTACACACTCTGCTGATAAATTCAGTAATTTATGTGAGTGATAAAACGCATTCTAGAACAGAATTAACTCTGTTAGGGACTTGTCTCTCTTTTGTATGTGCGTTGCAAGAAAGTGACAGGGAAAGAGGTACAAATCTTTTGATTAATTTGCACATTTTAAGACACAGGTCTGTCATTCTTCACAGTTGGGAAAATAGCAAAGTAAAATTTAGTTAAGAATTTATTTATAAATTATGGATGTAATGAATCTTTGATCAGTAAACATATATATTTAAAAAAAAAGTGAAAACCAAGATGTTTTTGGAGCTTGGTTATATAAATGCATTTTTTTTTGTACTGAGGAGGATGTTTTAATGGTACAGAGACCTCTTACATATCAAACAACCAGGGAAAATATGATTTCTCATGACCCTTTGAGATTACTCTTTACTGTAGTAAAATGCTGTGGTCTTAATTGCACCATTCTGTCTACTGGAGTACTCAACAGATAAATCAAACCCAAACTGAGCTGAGGTTAATGGTGTTGAAAAGTTTGTTAAAAAAAAAAAGAAATGCTGTTTTTTCAAGCGTCTCATATTTCCAGAAGAAACTCACAGAAATATGCGTCTCGCTGCTAGAAGATGAATGCCAGATGAAAACAAACATTGATGTACAAAGAGCTGAGTGCAGATCCAAACCTCCCAATTCCCAAAGTTATAAAAGATAAACCAAAATCAAAACATAAAAATTGACTAAGTGTCAGCTGATCAAAGCGGCACATTGTAGGGAAAGAAAAATTATTCTAAACTCATCTTGGAAGGGAAAAAAAATCCTCCAATTGCCAAAAGAAGTAATAGCAGTTAGTACTAGTAGTCAGTTCACTAAAAGACCTGCGACATGCAAGGCATTTCTGGAGAATCAACGTAAATTAATATACTAGAACATACATTAAAATCCAATCCAGATCATATAAGCAAAAAATACATGTTATTTTGAGAAACATTCTTTCGGGCCAGCTTTTGTGGCTGGAGATACGGCTTGTTTCAATGATGAATGAGAGTGAGGCAAAGCCGTGTATAAGATGGATAAATCATATCTCTGGTGTGCTTGAGGACATCTTTCCCATGGAAATGCAGTGATAATTCATTAGAGCTGTGTCACATATACATGATTCAGACATGAGCTAGCAAGCGCTAAAACAAAACAAAAGACAAGTGCAGCATTATACAGTTTCACACCAAATCAGACTCATCCAGACAATGGGACTATGAGAAATGTCACTCCATTGGACAATGTGCACAATATATGCAACACATGAGTTTGCAACTCCCAGAGTTTGTCAAATCAGCAAATCAAGTGAATTATCGCAACTGCAGGTCTAACATCTTCACAGATTGCATTCTGCAGTTTTCATCTTTTGGCTTTGCCAGGTTTATAAAATAAAATAAAATAAAATAAAATAAAATAAAATAAAATAAAATAAAATAAAATAAATAAAATAAAATAAAATATTGGCTGCATCTCAATATGCATAATTCCCTACTATAAAGTAGGGCTGTATATGTCCAAATTCACAGTATTCATAAAACAGTAGGCTGACCTATTAATTCCCAGATGATACTGAAGAGCGCATCCAAAGGACACTTTACTATCCTGTGAGGCCATGGGAGAGGATTTATGAATGACACCAAAGTGACGCAACTGACTGGCAGATCACATGACAATAACAACATGAGGAATGTAGTTCAGCCGGATTACATTCATACTACATAACAGTCGTGAAGCAATGACTTATTCAAAAGAAGCACCTACTCAGGGAGAATCTGAATGTTTTGATGTGATTTGAGTGATTTTGATTGTTTTTATTCAATTCTGTAGAGCAAAAACACACCTTTCTTTACAAAAGTACTTGACAATTTATTTTCATCACACTAAAAACTTCTTTTTTTTTTCAAATTACAGCTGGCTACTGAGGTAGTAATAACTGTTCTTACCCCTCATAGAATACACATTTTTGTTACATTAATTTTCTGTCTTTTATGACTTGACCTACACTGCAAAATGAATAATTTACATCATGTTCAAACCTCGTTACAATGAAAGGATCCACGAGAGTTCAGATCTCTGGCGTTTTGTAAGAAAATATTGCTGCTGAAAATATAACATGCATGAAATAACCCCCATATAGCATACATGAATCAGATCTATACAGGTGGAGCTGGGGAAGGTGGAGGGTTTCTGAAGCAAGCTACAACTGCTACGGCAAGCACTAGTCATATATTTGAATGTTGAGCAGCGAGCTCATTGGCTACCGATACCGGGGAGGACCAATCAGCTGTGCCATGTGATAATGATGTCATTAGGTCAGATTGAGTTAAACCTATCGGACTGAGCCATCTACAGTTTCATGCCAGAACTCTGTATTTGTATGACATCTCTAAAAATGTCACTTTATGATTCCAGCAGGCTATAGCGTCTATAGAGATGGTCTTACCTTCTGAAAATTGTATGAAAATCACAGTTAACACAAGTCCATGCACCAGGGGACATTTCCACAGTGAAGTAGCCATTTTGGTTATTCAAGAGCGTCTCCAGATGCCAGACAATAGTTTAGATTGTAAAGAGGATCTAGACAGTATGCAGGCCACGCAGACATCAGCAATCTGCTGCTCTCCACCCTTCACCATTCATGCTCCATCTGAAAGCACATTAAAGACAAAATAATTAGCAGTGTGAATTGGGATCACCAAAATAGAAAACATATCACATGAACATCAAGATGAAAAAGCTCAAAACACTCCACGTCTGTGATCGGATTGATGTGTTAGTAAAGGGATTGATGGCTCAATTGGACTGAAAAGACCACAATCGATCCGATTGGAGGAGGCGTAGACCTGAAATAATCCAATCAAAAGGAAAAAATAAGCATGCAAATGTTTAAATCTGGCTATTTTCTGAATCCGATTCAAAAATACGCTACAGAGATTAAATCTCTGATTCTGAAATCACATGGGTCATTCTGTGTGAACTCAGCCAGAGGTCCCCGGCTCAAATTTTTGATTTTGTCAATATTTTCTAAAGAAAGATAAACATGTATAGTGATGAAAGCCAAAATATTAAATGTCATGGATGTATATTTACTGAGCAATCCACTATTTTGAAGAGGGGGGTCAAAATGGCAATTCGAAGCCAAATTACAAGGGGGTAAAAATGACTTCAGAAAGATGGCAGCATCACAATGTTATTTCTACAGAGAGATTGGTAGGTCTGTTAGGAAAATCTGTTGACTTTAGCAATCTTTGTTGCATTATGTGCCAATGGTGACAGTTCAAAAATGGGAAAAAGCACTTTTCAAATTTTTTTTCTCCAAAGTTTGGATGCCTGTAACTCAAGTAGTATTAAAGATATCTTAATGCCCTTTTAGATGTTGCGTCTTAACAAACGTGTCTTTTGGCATCTTCATTTTTAAGGCCCTATATTGTTCAGTTCCAGAGATACTGGAATTTCAATATGGCTCCAGGAGTAAATTCTTAAATTGTACTCATTTTCAGTGGTCAAAAACCAAATGTTGGTCACTTTGCACACAGATGATCCTTATTTCTTTTATAAAGGAATGCATGAAGAACAAATGTGGAAATCAGAAATGTATCTTGTTTCCTTCAATCAAAACAATTGCATGGGACATACCTGTCCGAGTGCCATAAATATTGCGTGCATGTAACTCAAGAAGAATTAGACTCTGGTTGCTAATAAACTTTTCTTTTGAAATCGTAATTTTCAAGGCCATATTTCATTCAGTCACCGATACAGGGATTTCAATGCAGCTCCATATTCAGATTGTCGAAAAAAAACTAATGTTGGTCATTGCATACAGCTGACGGTTATTATATTTAAAGGGGAATATCTGAAAAATCTGATCTTGTTTCCCTCTATCAAAACAACTGCATAGCATTTGAAGGCCCTGCCCCTTTCTTTACACATTTACTATTTGGTAACAGTTTATCTTTATAGTCCACTTCAGACATTCTACTAGAAGTAATTTTATAAGTGCTTGTCAACGTATTCTACTAACACTAACCATAACCTAACAGTCTACTAATACTCTAATGAGAGTTAGTTGACATGTAGTTGCAAAGTTACTTCCATAGTAGGGCTGCACGATTTTGACAAAAATCACAATTGTCGATTATTCCCTTGAAATTGTAATTGCGATTATTAATTACGATTATCACAATTTACATTGAATGATGTTTACACCATTGTTTGATGCAACTGCATGCCGTATTTTTATATGAAAATAAACAAGCTGAAAACACTCTAACTGAAAAACCTTTAGTGCTTTTCTATAGTATTAAGCCTCAAATGTCAAATATACATTGGATTGGTTTCTTCTTTAAATTATAAAAAAGTAAAAATATGAATGGTATTATAATGTTATACTAAAACTAAAACAATGGAAAAACCCTTAAGATAACATGTAGAAAGAAAAAACATCTTAAGCGTGCAGAATAACATAAGTGGACTTTGAACGATTAATTGCCGCTTTGAATGATAATTGTGGCATCCATAATTGTAATCGCGATTAGAAATTCGATTAATTGTGCAGCCCTATTCCATAGTGAAGGAATCAGCCAGTGTAATTATGCTTTCCAAGTCGGTCACGCAACCTGCTGCAGAGACGAGAGGGCACGAAGCTAATCATAACCACCAAATGTATCTGAGCCATTTGAATTCTACCCAGAATATTCTGTTTTAAATTGCATTGGAGGAGATCAAACATCTCGACCAGTTAAACAGCCTCTGCATTATAAACAGCATTGACAAAAAGAGCTAACACTGATGCCCAAACAACTCGCTTATCAAACTACACATCATAACCATTACTAAAAATGAGCACTGTTTAGATGTAGTAAGAGTTTTATTTCAAATCTAAAGAGAGAATCTATTAGACTCATTTTGATCAGGACTGTGGCTGTCACAAGCTATTGAATGCAGCTTTGCCGGGCTGTAAATGTAAATGAAACCCTGATATTTTAAAAAAAGGGACAAGCTCTTCGATGTCCCACCCTGACTTCGTGTTTCAATCAGAATTACATTAACACATAAAGGAAAACTGCGTGACAAGGAGTGAGCATTAAATGACTGCAAAGATAAATCTACTTGTAAAAACTGAGGATATGAGTAGGGTTGCAAAAAGATGGTCCACTTTCCAGTAAATTTCGGAAACATTCCAGAAATTTTGGAAACTTTCCTTGATTTTTTTGGAATATTCCAGGGATTTTGGGAAAGTTTCCGGAAATTTTCCACCCCTTTGCAACCCTGGATATGAGCAAAATTAAACATCCAACATCAGTGATACAGAAAAACATCATTACCAGCCAAAAAACAATATGGTTTCCAGAAATAAATCTTGTCAAGCTTGTCAAATCACCTTGTCAACCAATACAACAGAGGCAAACAAACCAAAGAATAATGGAACACAAACTTGTTTTACTTTACGCAAGATGAAAGCACCCATCTCATATCAAACCATCTCATACCAAAATGTTTCTGAACTTCACTGAGTGTGAGAAAGGCTGGCAGAGTGTAAATCAATCTCAATTACAAGCCAGATTTTTTTTTTACACAAAGTGCTGCTTGTCTGTGCAAAACTCACAGTCAAAACACTAGACTGTTATGACTCAGAAGAAGAGGCTGTTTTACAGAAACACCCTAATGCAAAATCATATCTTATCTGTTTTGTATCCAATGCCATTTCAGTTAGGATCTATCTAAATTTGGAATATATGGTATTAAAAGAAGCATTTTGTGCACACAAAGGCTAAATATATTTATTGAAAAATACAATATAAACTAATATTGTGAAACACCCTTTTATCAATTCAAAATAGCTCTTGTTGAAATGTTGAATGTTGAAAACAGTTGTGCTGCACAATAGTTTTGTGAAAGGTGTCATACACTACCATTTAAAGGTTTGTGGTGAGAAAGATGAACTTTTATTGAAACAAGGATGCATTAAATTGAAATAAAGTGTCAGTAAAGATATTTATAATGTTAGATTTCAAATAAATGCTGTTCCTTTGAACTTTCAATTCATCAAAGTATCTTGAAAAAAATATATCAGTTTTCACAAAAACATTAAGCAGCGAAAACGGTTTTGAACATTGATAATAATAAAAACCATTATTAATTAAGTATCAGTAATTATTAGAATGATTTCTGAAGGATCTGGAGTAATGATAGCTTTAAATTAAAGGAATACATTATATTATGTTATTTTAAATTGTAACAATATTTCACTATATCACTACTTTTACTGTATTTTTGAGCTAAAAAAAAAATGCAACCTTGGTGAGCAGAAGAGACTTGGTCAATCTTAATGACTGCAATTTTTTTACCAGTGCAGGCCTCAAAATGGTATCCAATAATAATCCCAATGTGCAACATGCATAATACAATATCTTTTTTCCAGGATACAATGGATTTCAAGCTAAGTAACTCTGGAGCTCTGAGTTGCTTTGACATCTCTAGGCTACCTTTACATTCCACTGTGTTTATGAAGATTACAGACAGATCTCTCATATCCCTCGGCTCACCCTGAGGTACATCATAATTACTGTGGCAACAGGTTCAGTTGATAAACTACTAAAATCACCTCTCTTTTGTGTCTGTTTGCATTTCCCTGTTATCTCACGGGAACAAACACATTCAGACTCTTTGCCCGCATTGGCAGAAGGCAATACCGGAGACCTCGGGGAGCCCGAGCTCATTATAACACAATGCCAAACGCTGAAGACAGATGACATGTCATTCTCACTTTGTTCACAAATTTATTCCCACTGACATGCGCATGTGCACAAACACCCACCCGAAAACTAAATAATACTTTCATCTTCCTCAAAAACATCCACAATGCACTGGCTCGGCGTTTACAGCACAGGTAGGGAATCCTGTGCAGTGGTGCACTTTGAAGTGCCCTTCATCAAAGCGCCCTCATCATCAAGTGCACTGATTACTTCATAATGAACCCAAATATAAACACTGTGCCGTTTTCACAGCTCTACGGATGTGGATGAAAAGAGACAGCAAAAGTTTGAACATACTAACGTTCCATAGAAGACAAAATGAATTATGTTTCATAACAGGAAACGTTTTTGCAGATGCATTTAACATCAGACACTGGTGCAGAACAAAAATTATTCTGCGCAATGTCTACCTTGGCATGCAGGAGGAGTGTTGTTTTAGAAATCAAACACTTGTACTTAACAAAACACAGTTATTGGTAAATAATTAGCAAGGGCACATTGAGCACTGAATAACAACACCGCAAATTCTGAAGCACCCAGAGAATTAAAGAGATGCTCCAGCCCAAAAATGAATTCTCTTGTCATTTAATCACCCTCATGCATCCCAAATGTATGATTTTCTTTCTTCAGTTGAACACAAACTGAGATTTTTTGGAAGAATAATCCATCTCTGTCAGTCCCTATAATGCAAGTGCATTGGTTCCTCAAAGTTGACGCTTCAAAAACCACACAACAGTAATCCATATGACCCCAGTTGATGAATCAGTGTCTTCTGAAGCAAAAAAGGTGTGTGTGAGAATAAAAATGCTATTATTTTAAACTCTTTAATCTATAAACCATCACTTCCAATCAAATGTCATGTATTTTTTTTTCACACACATGATTCTGCTTCTTTTATTTATTAAGCATAATTGTCCGCATTTCATTTTAATGTGGTATTTGCTTTATCTTGCACTGGTAACAAGCCTCCACAAGAGATGGACTCATCAAGAGATGGATAATTTCATTTAAAAAAATCTGTGTGTTTGTGTTCATGAAAGCAAGCCATACACATCTGGGACAGTATGAGGGTGAGCAAATGATGAGAGAATTCGTTTGTATGTGGAGTGTCCCTTTAAGGATGAATATTTTTCACCTCTCACTAATACGCTAAATTAGGCGAATCAAGGCCTAATCGTATAAAGTTAATCAGCCTTAGCTCTTACTGTGCATTCATGTGGGGAACCGTTTAGTGCACTGCATTATGGGATTAGGATTCCAAATATCCCGAAATGAGAGCGAATCCACAAGTGGGAAGCGTTTTACAATGATCTGCGATCTCGGACGTCACCTGCTGAGACTGAAGACGCTGATGCTGGCAGACCGGCGATTATTCCTCATATAAACGCTTTATTCCTCTCAAACCCTCACACTGCTGGGAAACATGCTCACTGTATGTCTGGATCCCAGCATTATCATCCCCATAAACACCATTGTGTTTGGCAGATTTCAGACTGGATTTGTTCGGACTTGAAATAAAAGGATCAAATGATTAGCTTTAGAGAGCTTTGCGCCATTCCTGACTGAGGCCTGGTTCTTTTGCATGAAGGAGGGATATGAAATAACAGAAACATGCACGATGAGACAATATCAAGCATTTGATTCCATACCAAGGAGACAAAATACTGGACATTTTTTATCATTATTTTTTGCAATGATTCTAGGAAAACTCAGGGTCAAATACGACTTGTAATAAACTGCTATTAAAGAACTTATTTTAAAATTGAAATCAGTTTTATTTTATCCCCTTAATTTTATATTTAAATTTTTCTGGATACAGGTTTTTTTTTTTTTTTCTAGACTCAACGGTTTTAATGGTTAAAATACATTTTAGTAATCAAAAAGCACTTGAACAATTTAACAAAAATGTATTAAAAGGTTAACAAAAAATATGTTTTGTGTCTAAATTCTGTGTATTCTGTTTTAATTTGGGGGGTTCCATTTTAATGGTTTAATTAAATTTTAACAATCAAACAGCATGTCTAATCAATTGAAGCTTTAAAACAGTAACAACTTAATAGTTTTTTGCTTTTTTATAATAATAGGGCCCTATGAAATAGGTTTATTTATTTTATTTTTATTTTACACGTTCACACTGTGTCGCGTGCTTTAATCTTTCTGGATTTATGATTATTTAATAAAAACGTATTAATAAAAAATGGTAGTACTCCAAAGAAAGCACAGGAAAAATAATTTACTCTTGAAAATGTAATCAATGAAAATTAAACAACTTTATATTCTGACAAAAAAAAGCTGCACAACAGAGGTTTACTGTTAAAATCAGCTGTTAATTTATTATTTTTATTATTGATGTTGTTGTACATTGTGCTGTACTATAGTAATTATTTCTGTCACAATTTTGTCAAGCTAAACCGATCTTTTATTTTGATTGGTTGTCGGGTTTATTATTCACAGCTAGGGTTGCAAAGGGGTGGAACATTTCCGGTAAATTTCCGGAAACTTTCCAAAAAATCCTGGAAAGTTTCCAAAATTTCTGGAATGTTTACGAAATTTACTGGAAATGTTCCACCTTTTTGCAACCCTTATTCACAGCCCATATCACGATTTGATTAAGTGTACTGACCTACTTGTGATTTCTTCAAGTTTCATGACATTCCGCGTTATACAGTAAATTCTGCTGATTCTGTCGGTGTTTTCTAGGCTCCATAAAATGTAGAGGTGGGGGAAAAAAACGGCAGCCAGGAGGACTTGAGATCAAATATGGCTGTGTTTGTGAGTGTGACAGAGCTTCCTGTCTCAGAGACCACCGAAAGAATGCCTGAGAGTTTCTAAGACAGGGAGGAACTGAATGAATGGGGAAGAAAAGAATGGAAAAGCAAAAGAAAAGGGTGGGCGGGTCAACCAGGATGATTGACAGCTAGTGAGTGTCGCTTGACCTCTCAGGGTTCATCTCCAAGTATTCTTGACAGGCTTGAAGAAGCAGAACATAAAAGAGCTGGAATGTTAATTTATTTTCAATTGCCAGGACCAAGATGGGAGAAAATAAGGAATGCATACATGCAAGCATAGCAAGCGGAACGTGCACAAGTGAGATGTAAAGCTGCATCCAAAATTGAGCTCAAACGCAGCTAATTAAAGACGTCAAGCAGTATTCTTAATTTGTTTTCAAACCAGGATTATAAAAGTGTCAAAAAGTAACCCAACTGCCATAAGATTGACACGATAACTTCACATTTGAGAGAACACAGATTCTGTTCAAGACGCAAATGTGAGAGATATGTTTGAAATCTCTTTCTCCATCAATCATGGATTTCTAAAATTAGCACAACTAATCCAAAACATCAATGTGATTGTGATCAGTGTGTTCAACACATTATGGTCTAAAGCCGAAGACAATTTTGTTTATTTTTGCTATTTTTTTTTCATTGCCGTTTTTTTTTTTTTTTTGCAGTTTTATAGGATAGGACATGATAGCGTATAAATAGATTCAATATCGGTCGGACATCATTATGTTTATGTTGTCAACTATCCAGCATTAATAAGTAAGAAAGATTAGTGGATGCAGGCAATAAATAAAGTACTGATCTGCAAGTAAGCAAATGTTTTATTACAAAAACTTGTCACACACAGTCAGAAAAGAAGGTACAAAAGCATTTTTGTACTAATATGCATCTTTTTGGGGTAGAAAAAAGGCAAATACTTTTGAAAAAGTACCGGCCAAATGACAGCTTTTTTTCTTCAAGTGCACTATTAAATATTGACATAGGGCCTACTATATTACACTAAAATATCAAAGTTACTGATCGTGTGAACAAGTGAACAATCAAATATACCGTCAATAAGAGAAAAGAAAAACATGCAATAACTACACAAACATATAAAATAGATGCCATATGGGGCAAAATGTGTTGAAATTTTAATAATGCACAACAACATAATAGTTTAAAATAATTTGAAATTGCTGCAGGGAAATGTTATGTAAATGTCATTTATAGATTTTATCTAGTGATACACAAATGTGGACAGACATATCCACATTTAACAGTGTCATATAATGGGCTCAATAGAGAACCTTTACACAGCAGATTTAGTTCACAAATTATATGAACAATCTGACCTAAATATGATTTTCATTTAAAATAATCAATACTAAAATTCAGCATACGCAGCACCATCATTCGTACATACAGCTGCACTCTCAAGCTCTCAATAGCGTCCGGATCTTTGTTCGTTTTTTATCAGACGTTATTTGATCATGCTTTGTTGTTTTGACAAGTAAAAAGGTACCTGGTGCATGGCGTTCATTTACCTTACCACGCTTAACAATGCTAATACTGGGATTAAAAGTGAATGAAAGGAAGAAAATAAACGTATAAATAAATCCCCTCCCAAAAACCCAGCTGGTGAGATGTGAGTGAGGATTGTGGAAGAGAAATGAGAGATTGCATGCGCAGTCCAGTGGAATAACTCATGAAATATTGCTCGGTTCGTGGGAAACCGTGTAAGCAGATCGCAAAATTAACACAAAGCCGACTTAATCCAAATTTATGAGCTCACCTGTCTTATTCAAGTGCTTTCACACTGGTGATATAACGTTTGGATTCTAACTGTATTTATTTTGCATGGCGTTAAGTCTGGCAGGCCACATTATTCAACCCTGATCTGATGCGCTCCAATCCACTTTAGACACTTCTTACAGTGGCCCTTTAACTCATTCATCAGCCAGACATTATGAATCCCCAGCTCCACCTTAGCTGATGGACATCAGTGATTTTTTTGGCAAAGTCATTGTAATGTTTCCAATTGTAATAAGCCATTGTATTTACATGTGTGTGGAACTATGGAATCTATTTACTACGACATGTGTTGGTCTTGACGATATATTGAGGTTTTACGAAGCAAAACAATGCAAGAAACTGAATATTATTTACAACATTATAACCTGTAATCCAGAGCCTTAGGCAAATCTGATTATTTTCCACAAACTGGTTCTTTTAGACAGTCTGTTTTAATAAACTGGTTCAATTCTCTAGCTCACTCCCATAATCATGCAATGATGTAATGTATACGCAATTATATTATTAAAGCACTCAATAATGATGACCAATGTGGATGTTTTACATGTCTAAAGCATATCAAATGAATAAACCAGTCTTCATCAGCTCATCTTTTTACATAAACCATGAAAATTTTTATTTGGCTCCTTCATTCAAGTTCACGCAAGCTCATATCAGCATAGGGCTGCACGATTAATCGAATGCGATTGTCATGCGCATTTTGTCAGTAAAGCCGGTTCTGTGATTAGTAGTAAATCTCCATCATGTGCTTTCAGATGGAGCGGCATTTAATACACAGAGCCGTAGATCACTTACAAGCTACAAGACGATATAATCACGCGATTATGAAATCGAAGAAAGCGTTCGCGATAATGACAGCTGTTTGCGTAGCTTCTCAGTGAACTAATGCTGCTCCATCTGAAAGCAGGTGAAAATACCACATTTAATAACATGTTTTTACTCCAAACTCACTTCATAACGTCAGTCGAGTGTTTGAAACAAATCCTTCTGTGAGATGATGTGGCTTCTTTTACACAGAATAAGGCATGCAACATATTTCATAGTATTTAAGCAGTGATTAAAGGCATTGCATTATTATATACTTTAATGATGTGTCTTCTTTTACACAGAATAAGGCATGCAACATATTTCATAGTATTTAAGCAGTGATTAAAGGCATTGCATTATTATATACTTTATTATAATGAAAACTAGAATAAGAAGAACTCAGACAAACCATATATTGTCATAAGGGCCTTTCGCACTGCAGGAACCTTTTCATAGTACCAGAACTAATTGTGGAACTACCCATTTTTTGGCATTTTCGCACCGCCGGAACTGGGTGCGATTTTAGTACCGGACTGCCTTTTTCGAGAACCAAATTAGCTCCTACTCCGGAGCAG
>NW_015549682.1:578629-681531 GCF_001515605.1 Sinocyclocheilus anshuiensis | reverse complement strand
CTGTAGTCGTGTGTTTATTAGTCACGTTGAATCAATGAAAGCATTTAAATCTTCTGTTTATTCAGCTAGCGCTATAGGGATTTCCTGGATGCGACTGAAACACACTGACAAGATGCGCACGACAATCGCAGCTTTTGCCTAATCGCGATTTATCGTGCAGCCCTATATCAGCAGCTCAGCTGTAAATAATGTTGAGTTTCTTTCACAGACTGATTGTTTCCCTTCATAAGACCTCAATATATCGTTAGGAGTCGTGGGTATTAATATTGTGTTGCCTGATATGCTTTTTTTAACTCTCAAAGTGACAGTAGCCACTGACTTGCATTTTATGAATCACCACGGATCACGGTTTCAGCTAAAAATCTTCTTTATTGTTCTACTGAAGAAAAAAAGTAATCTTGGATGGCCTGAGAGGGATTCCAACAGCAAATTTACATTTTGGGGTGAACTATCGTTTAACAAACTCAGATTAATAAATGCTTTCGAAGCGTTTTTCATTGTCAGTTCATGTTAACAAGTGAAACCTCTTTGTAATTAAGAGTGAATAAGCAATGCAATACATTTCACATTAATAATGAAGACACTACTCTTTAAAATGTGTTTCAGTTAATTTGTTTTTTTTTTCCTTTTAACAATGTTCCGTTCATAAATGCCGAAGAAAAGCATAACCAAAGTGCAGCCACTACAGCTTCATTGGATTTATATCTATTGAACTGAAATTCGAAAAGAAAGAAAATAACTTTCATGATAAATGGACAAAAGAAAAGCCTCTGCTGGATGGCAAGACTCGAATTCATTTTCTGCTCCCAATCCTCCTCTCCTGCTTTTCCCTCTTCTGTCCCCCAGAACACAATTCCTTCTTGTGTCTGCGCAGATTCCCTTAGTTACCGCAGAGAGAACAAGGCAGTGCAGCGGCTCCCAGTCAAAAACAAATAATTCAATATTTCACACTCATTAGCAGCATTAACTAAAATAACTATTTGGTTGTTAGCATAGCCTGTGACAGCTCAGGAAAAGAGCAATGAAACAAACCACAGATGAGTAAGACAAGATAAGAACAAGGTCTGTTAAAAAAAAAAAAAGAAAAAAAAGGAAGCGATCAGCGCAATTCATTATTAGACTTTAGAGCAGATCCATACATACATATATATATATATATATATACACACACACACACTACCGGTCAAAGGTTTGGGATCAGACCGATTTTTAATGTTTTTTAAAGGAGTTTCTTCTGCTCATCAAGGCTGCATTTATTTGATCAAAAATACGCGAAAAAAATTTAATATTGTGAAATATTATTATGATGTAAAATAAAATGTTTCTATTTTAATATACATTCATTTCTTATTATTTAACATTACTTATTACTTTATATAATGCACTGTCTGTAATTATAATCCAGAAATTGTTTTTCAATACCAAGTATGCTAAATGTTATTGTATACAACCACAAGCATGAAGCAAATCTCTGACTGTAGTGCATCAAAACTCAATGTACTATTTTTATGACTTCCACCATTAGCAAACAGCTCAAAGCTTTGAGCGCTCTTAACAGCTCATGATTTCCATAATTAAAACCCCGAGCAATCAGCAATCATGCTCCCGCTCGCCTCGGTGATCAACACACTCGCTTTAGCATCGCATCTATAGCAGGACGGTCATGCCTCCTTATTCACACGCCTGTTTAAAATGGAACGAATCAGTGCCAATCGAGAGGGAGGGAATGAATTAAACACCACAGCCGTCTGACTTTCTGCATCTCTTCATGTTCATAAAAAGAAATAGAGAGGCACCTTTGATTTCCGCATCAATTTAGGGCAATGGAAAAGCATAAGTGGCAAATAAATATCTGCTTAAAAAATATTTTTTACCCCTATATGGTGTACATCAGTACAATAAAAGTACACATTACTATTGTTTGAAAGGGTACCATCACAGTGACAGCTTTGATAGAGAACAATAATTACCATGCACAGACGTTGCAAAACACGTCTTTTTAAAGTTTTTTTTTTTTTGCATGGCCTAACTGCATGTATGCAGTTTTTGTTTTTGTTTTTTGTGAGACGGGTTGATTAAGGTCCTTCTCACAGCCATTTTAGCCGTTTAGATGATGATTCATAAGCGTTTGGCACAGCACTTCAGAACATAAAATAACGCAGCATATGTTAGTTAACACATCAACCTGTGTGACTCCACATGTGCTTTCTACTTAGAGCTTGTGATAAACCATATCAAGATGACAGTAAAAATGTATGTGGATAACAACATCTAGACATTTTTACTTGATATAGATTCATCTAACAGCAGAAATAAATGCGACTACAGTCGGTCAGCACATTTGTTTAAGTCTGCATGCTCTTTGAGTCGCTGTGTGAATGATTGCCATAGAAATGAAATGCCAATATAAAAGTTTAGTTTAGCTTGGAAAAAATTATGACAAATATATTACATCTGTATACTAAAAAATAAAAATATATATATTTTAAGAAATGCCATGCAAATACTTTTTCATCCATGTTTTAATATAGTTCTGTTTTGCAGCATCTTATTTGACAAAAAAAGCAATGTTTTGTTATAAATTAAATGTTATATTTTCATATGACTACATTTTCTACATTTCTAGCAAATGTTGTCTAATTTTGATTAAATTGTTAAAGTTTTATGAATTAATTTCATTAAATATTTTTTATTTTTTTTGTATTAGATTCAATCAGAAATTTGTACTTGAAATTTGTATTAAATCACACATAATCCAGAAAAAAAAAATGGAAAACAAGATATTTTGAAGAATGTTGGAAACCAAAGAGTTGCTGGTAGCCATTGACTTTAGCATGGGGAAAAAATACACTGGAAGCCAATAGCTGCCGTCAACTGTTTGGTTTCCAACATCTTCAAAATATCTTCTTTTGTCTTCAACAGAAGAAAGAAACTCATACAGGTTTGAGGTGAGTAAATAACGGCAATTAAAATTTTTGGGTGAACTGGGTCGTGAAGATTACATTTCGGGAGCATATGCGACCAAAACAGTTGCAATTTCGAGCCCTGTTTACCTTTAAAGGTGGGGTAAGCCATTTTTCAAAAACGCTTTAGAAAACCGATTCGGGCCGAATAGCAAAACAAACTTGTAGCCAATCAGCAGTAAGGGGCGTGTCTACTCATGATGTGGAGGAGAGAGCGTTCAGTGCACAGGACGGACATTAGCGAGCCGAGCGACAGAAAGATAGAGATGGTGGATAAAAAACAAAAGAGGAAAACGTCTGCGGAACAAACGAAGGCTTAAGGCAATAAGGCAAGATGTAGGACCCGTGTAGGAGAACTGAAGGAGCGGAAGGCCTGCGATCGGACGCCGAGTTTGCTTTGTTTCTTCTCGATAGGTGAGTAACACCGTGTCTGCACCGCAACAGCTAAAGTCTGTCTAGTACACTGGACGCGACAAAGCGACTGTTGAAAATCATTTGAAATTTGTGTCAATACGTCATAAATAGAACGCAGCAGCAGTTTTCTGTCGGGGATTTGTTGC
Source organism: Sinocyclocheilus anshuiensis (assembly GCF_001515605.1). Classification (NCBI taxonomy): domain Eukaryota; kingdom Metazoa; phylum Chordata; class Actinopteri; order Cypriniformes; family Cyprinidae; genus Sinocyclocheilus; species Sinocyclocheilus anshuiensis. The sequence continues at coordinate 678,008 of NW_015549682.1, read as the reverse complement.
GTCGCGCCACATATAGTGTAGACTGCATCGCTGATTATAATGAGTTCTATAGTATTTTGTGGCGCCGCGCCACTCGCGTCCGGTGTAGACACGGTGTAACATTGGTTTTGCTTCGTTTCACAGAACTAATCGTTGCCTGGGTTGCGTACGTATGTGTGGGGCGGAGCTATCAAAATAGGGGCGTGTTTGTTTTGGTGATTTCAAATGTCAACAGTGGCTACCAGAAATCACTTACCCCACCTTTAATGGTAAATGGATATTGTGATAAATATCAATATCAATACGAAAAGAAAATCATGATAACATTTTTGGCCGTATCGCCCAGCACTACTTCGGTTTCAAGAAAACATGGCATAATCAGCACAGACAACTACTATCTTGAGCGACACACACACACACAATATATATAACATTCCCTGCCAATATCTGCGTGTGCTTCCTCTCAGCTGCAACATAATCAAATTAATTAGAAATTCCCACAGAGGAGCACAAATATAATATCGCTCTAGCCTCTGAAGAGCCTGTGGTCTCTCTCCATGTTAATGCAGGCGTTTGTTGCGGCGCAGGAGCCCGGGGCCGCCGGAGCCTCACAGGTCAATGCTAATCCCTGATAGATGGAGCTCATTCACAGAGCAGAACGCCTCTCGCTGCCATCCATCACTCAAAGCTGGCAGCTCCAGCAGGGTGTGTTTAAAACGCTGCTAATGTGTCCTGTTCACCAACACAGCGTTGCGTTAGGTGTGCAATGCAAATTCACTCAACACACAATTAACTTCTATTAACTAAATTAAATCAACATTTGGTGTGAGCATCTTTTGCATTTAAAGCAGCTTTTGCCCTCAGTGCACTTGCGCATAGTTTTGCAGGTAGCTTTCTTGAAGCATGACGATGGCCATGCAAACGGTTTGTGTTTTCAGAGGAATCTGTGGAATCTAGCAGCACACTTTACCACGCTAGCTCTCTTTCTGTCTTTTCTCTCTTTTCTTTTGTAAGATCAGAAAGAAATCTGACCTGTAGAGCTTTGTTCTGCCTCTTGCAATACAAAGCAGTCTAATAACCAAGACAAGAGAGGTTTTTGACAGAGCTCTCTTTAAAAACACTGTTTTAATGGCCTTTGTTCACAAAAAAACGTTGTTAGATGATCAATATTTCTCATCACTGTCACTCAAAAAGCTGTTTTTAAGCTCCTTGAGGATTTGGCATCTCTTACAATTTTACAGTTTGTTTTTTAATGAAAGTTAAATGATTGCAAAAGTGTTTGCACAAGCAAAGTAAGATTTGCAAAAGCATAAATAAGCGCAAATTAAATGTAAATATTAATATATTAATTGCATGAAGCTACTCACTGATAATGAAAGGTTTTTTTTTTTTGGAAAACGAGACGATTTAAACACCAGATCAACATTCATATATTCAAAAAAAAATTCTACTTTACTATAAACACGCTATAAAGGTATATTAATATATTAAGTGTTAAGAGACAACATTTGGCAGAGGAACTATGCTGAGCTAAGCTGTCTGTGTGTAATTAAAACAATCAGATGCGAGTATGATAGCCAAAAATTCCTCATTTAATTCGATGGAGCAAACACAAATTAGATTATATCTGGATGGAAAAAATGTTCACCATACACAATGCATTTGGATTGGAGTTTAAATACTAAATAACAAAAACACAATTGTATGATCTTACAAGGGCATACGATTATATATTGCAAATGCTATTGGTAGGCATATATTTTCATTTTTGCATAAAGTTACTTGTGTGTGCCAGTGTCTTCTATCCATGCAAATTCAACCACACAATTACAGCAGGGCATTTCTTGACCTCCTTTTGTAATAGTCTCCTCGTGAGGGTCACTTTGGCTATTGATATTCTCCATAATGTGTGCTGTTTCCTGACATAAATATGGATTGGTTCTCATAGCATTTCATTTGGAAATATGACATTTTTATTAATGTAACTGAAAAACCACAACATCCCAATACAGAATAAACTCTATACCTAACGGTAAAATATTGCTGTATTTTGTATTTCCAAAAGCATTCAATTGCAATATAAATCCAAAATAGGGATAATAAAAAAAACAACAATCTGAACTTGCAAGCTTACATTAGGTTATGTTTGCATTTCAGTTTGTTTTGTCGTTTACAGAATGGTTGCTGCTTATATTAAAATGTATTGTCATATCAGCTTCACCGGCTATTGCACAGCATATACAGATTAATATAAATACAATATATAAATTCAATATAATAAAAACAAACATTTTATTTAAAAAAAAATAACTTCAAAATGATCAAAATCGTGAAAGCTTTACTCTGTCTGTCATTTAATATACTTCAAGATTGATGCATACAATTCTGGATTTCTTTTGCATGGTTCCAATGTGCTCTCTAATACACTTTCTAACTTGTTACTGAGTAACCTGGATCACTCACTACATTGTAATTTTTGTAAGAGAAAATATTTTAGACTATGTATTACTAAAAATGTATTAATGGTGTAATATTTTTTAATGCAACTATGTAATATTATTAGCAACTACACTCAAAAGCACTTTCAAAAGGTACAAATTTGTTCCTCATTTAGCCCTAAATGTTGCATAATGTTACATACCTTAAATGTAAAAAGTCGTAGCTAAAGTGTACATATTAGGATCTTTTGAAAGGTTACTGCCCCAGTGACAGCTTTTGTACCTTTTCTTCTGAGAGTGAACCAAAAAATAAATCACATTTTAAAATGTTTTTGCATAACAACGCTTAATTGTAGCAGCTTGCTTGCTTGCATGCAACACGAACGCAAGTTTAAGCAGTAACGCGAGAAAGAAACAAGACTTTCTAGGACAGCAGGAATAAGATACGCCAAGCACTTGAGCATCCGGATCATTTCTGTGGGAACTTCAGCAAACTAGAGATCAATCTCCATTCATCGACTAGACTTTAAGGAATTTAAGGAGTGAAACAAATTCAAAGCGCATTCAGGAAACTGTTAATTACTTCAATGCAATCAAAGGTTGTTGTGAACACATGTATGACTCACAGGCAGGTTAGGACAAGAAATCCTCATTCACACGTTTGTCAGTTCATAATCATAATGATTGTTACTAATGATCTATGGCCGCAGTTCATTCTGATGTAATATGAGAAGCATTCAAAAATGATCAACATTCCATATGCATGAAGTGCATCAACTGAATTTTTCCACTGCAAAAACACCATTGAACTTTTCCAGATGCATCGCTCCTCACTGCAGACGGCTCCATACCATTTTTTTCCACCAGCTCCGAGTACTAACCTCTTTCTGCCTTTCGCCCCAAGTTCTTGAGCCATTATTGCTTTCGACAGACAAAGTATTTTGGCGGATGGAGTCGGTAAATAGTGTTAAAAGAAACCAGTGGTGTAATACGATATAGCTGAATGCTACTTTCAATGCCGTTTTCTTCTGAACGGTCTTGTTCAAAGCAATGCATATGCATTTTGGCATTCTTTGGCTTTATTTTGACAGGACAGTGCAATGTGACGGGATCAGGAAAAGGACCACAAGCCGGGACTTGAACAAAGTGCAAAGCGTGGGAGAAATACCCACAATGCTGCTACTGACTCCAACAACAGCTTTCTTTCAGAAAAGACAGTAAGCGGCCTGTTTTACACCTTCACAGTGTGCAACTGCATTCAATGCGCGCCACAACTCATCTTCATGTGTGTTACAAAGCATGATCAAGATCCAAACATCCAATCAATAGACTAATCATTTATTTTCTTTTTGCATGACAGTAATGTCAATGACACAATGTGCTATATTATCGACTAGCTCTAATCTGCTTACAGCATGAAGATATTACAAACATTAACATCTTGACTTTTTTTAATGTGCATGACTATAAGCATAAACCGATCTACAAGTAACCTGCAATTTTATTTTTCAACTACAAATCGCGATAGAACGGCCAAAGAGTGTTGGTGAAGCTTTAAGAATCCACAAATGAAATAACTTAAAAAACCTTTATTAGAATATTCCAAAGTCAAAAACCCTAAATCCTCTGACAATGGAGATCTGGATTTTGTACACAGCATTTAAGACTTTCTGACTAGGAATTTCTCACTGGTAAAAGAATGGTTAAGCAACCAGAAAAAAAAATACTTTTGGAAAAAAAAAATTTTTTAAATTACATTACGTTTGGAAATTAACTAATTTATTCAATGAAAAACTGAATGACTGTACACACTTAAAAAAAAAAAAAGGCTTCCAAAAGAAGGTTTTCACAGTGATGTCACAGTTTTTAGAACATTTAAAAAAAAAAAACTAAAGAATCTTTTCCCACTATAAGGTGTCTTTTATGGAATGGAAGAGTTCCACAGATGTTAAAGGTTCTTCATGGAACTGTGGATGACAATAAAGAAAGGTTCTTTTTAAGAGTGTATGATAAATGGCGAAACAGTGTGTTTCAAAGATGTGAGAATACAACTGTGAGCCTCAGTTTAGCCATACTTTGGGAGGGGGTGCTGGTGGCTCAAGTTTTTAGCAATTGAGATTCAACCACTTTGTCATGTAAATGCCCGCTTGGAAACGAAGCGCTGGAAATCACAGGCAGTTGATGTGAGCTGAGATGGCACTTCCTCTAAAGACATGCACAACAAATGGAGCGCGCCACAACTGTGCATTTGTTCATGCGAGTTCACTCTCTGCATTCAAATGAACGAGCACTAAACAATGACTCATAATACAGATCTGAGGCTGAACATTTCAAATGAAAACTGCGGGGTTTCCACGTGGATGAGTCCTTTATTTATTTTTATAAATTCAGGGTATCCACATACTTGCTGAATTAAAGAAAAATGCATTCAATTCTTTTTTTTTTCCTCCAATTGCTTGCTTTCACGTTTATTTTGCTGTGCTCCAGTTTACGGTTTTTGTGTGAACACCTAATTCGAATTCAAATTTGACAACCATGTTGATCCACAGTGAAGCGTCCATAAGTATTTTTTAAAGTTAAGTAATATAATGAGGCAAAATGTGAGTGTGTGTTATTGCCTGTATGTGGCACACAGCAGAAGATACACCATCAGTTGCTCTGCATAGATTCAAATGACAAACACGAGCTCCATGAGTGTGTTTCTCATGAGCGACTGTGACATGAGCAGCTCATAGCATGGTTAATAATGCATGTGCAGTAAAATGATCTGAATTTAGCTGCTGCGCATGGACCTTCAAAAGGCAAACAAAAACCAAATCAACTGGGCTTGTCCAAAAATATCCCATTCTAAACTAGTCATAACAAGCCACAGTGTTAAACTACTCTATTCCTTTATTTTACTGAAACTTTTACACACTATGCTAGTTGCTTTGGCAATATTGTAGCATGGCAATCATATATATATATATATATATATATATATATATATGCACAATGAAGAAGAAAAGTGGGCTTTTGTTTGTTGCACCTATAGTTTAAGAAACTATACTGTCTCTCATAGTGTTTTGCACCATAAATTTTCGTTTTATTGCACAGGTCTCTATATTTCTCCTATAGAGATAATTCAACGACAGATAAGCGTGATGTATTGCCTCCTACGAAAATCACATCTGGCCCTCATCCTGTTCTTTTTAAAGAAAAAAAACATGTCTTACTAAGATAAAGTGCCCCTTTTTTACGTTACTGAAACAATGCACGCACAATTAGGTGACCCGACATGCTTTCAACCCTTAAATTCAATCTTTAAAAAGTAGTAAGCTAAGTGAGCTATTGATCCTCCTGGTGTTTTGTTTAAAACCCCTGCAGTTTTGCTGCTCTCTATCCTGAGTCTGTGGATGTGTAGAAATGCAAAAACACGGTATCCGGACGCGTAGTGCGTAAAATGGAGATATGGATAATGTGAATGATACTCACGGATTGAGGAGAAGTCCAAGCAGATCTATTGACGCTATAAAAAGCGAGGGTCTCTAAGTCACCTCTAAATCAACGCACAAAGACTTTCATCGCGCGCTCAGGTAGATCGCCGATCCGCGCAGTCCAGAAACCAAACCACATTAGGCCTACGAATATGGACAGCTGAGACAAGCGAACACCCAGGTCACGTTTAAAATGAGCATTTCGCCGTTTTCAACAGCCGGAGTTGTCCCGCTCCATGCAACACTCGGTTTGGGGCAGAGCGCAATGAATGCGCGTTTAAATCAAAGCCATGCGCCCTTTCGTCGTCGCGATGGCCCGACCGGTTTCCCTCTGAACGCCCGTTTGCTATACCGAGACGGGACCCGCCGCACACTCAGCTCAATGAGAGCGCCTTTTCTGAAAACTTAAGGAAATTCCACTCGTTTGGTACTGCGGAAAGCGCCCCGCGATCCCGGAGCAGAGAGACGGTTTGCGCGTCGAGTACACCGGCTGCGTGTCTGTCTCACTGCAGAGGCGCGCTGGAAACCCCGGCCTGGAGCGGAGCGACACCTGGCTTACAAACTCAACCCCATTATAGGGGCCATAAACCTCGCGGAAGTCTCTCTTCTCAACAACTGTTCAAACACCGCCAAAAGTTTGCCTTGGGACGGTGATATAAAATCTGACTTCCTCCAAAACACTGCTCTGTGTACAGAGCCATATACTGAGATACTTCTTTATATACAGAGCTGGTTAGATTAGGCTACTTACAAATTGTAATCCATTACTGATTACAAATGACATAACTGTAGTTGTATTGGATTACACATATGTGACCCTGGAGCACAAAAGCAGTCTTAAGTCGCTGGGGTATATTTGTAGCAATAGCCAAAAATACATTGGCATGGGTCAAAATTATAAATTTTTCTTTTATGCCAAAAAATCATTAGGATATTAAGTAAAGATCATGTTCCATTAAGATATTTTGTAAATTTCCTACTGTAAATATATCAAAACTTAATTTTTGATTAGTAATATGCATTGCTAAGAACTTAATCTGGACAAATTTAAAGATGATTTTCTCAATATTTAGATTTTTTTGCACCCTCAGATTCCAGATTTTCAAATAGTTGTATCTCGGCCAAATATTGTCCTATCCTAACAAACCACACATCAGTGGAAAGCTTATTTATTCAGATGAAGAAATCTCAATTTCTAAAAATTTACCCTTATGACTGGTTTTGTGGTCCAGGGTCACATATTAAGTAATGTATTATGACTACTTTTAGATTACTTTTGATCTAATTCATATAAGAAAATCTATTCCATTCTTCGTTATCAACATCATGAAGTGTATTTAACACACTCTCAGAAAAAAAGGTACAACAGCTCTCACTGGTGCGGTACCTTTTCAAAAGGTGCACTTTTGTACCTTTTAGGCACTAATATGTACCTTTAAAGTACCAATATGGACTCTTTAGGTACAAAGGTGTGCCTTTTGAAAAGATACAGCCCCAGTGACAACTTTTGTACCTTTTTTCTGAGAGTGCATTACAGTATGCCAGGGTTTCCCAAACTGGGGTTTGTAATCATGTAATATGGAATCTAATAAAAATCAACTGTAATCTGATTTTTTGATCATTTGATAATTTATTAAGTACTTACTTTTTGGAATCAGATTACGTAATCCAGATTACATGTGACTATATGTAATCAGTTACAACTATATATAAATAGTTTTCATTTTAATATTTTTTTATATATTAATATTTTCAATCAGTTTTTATTTTAACTTTAGTTGTTGTTTTTTTTGTCGGTTTTGGTTTTTTATGTGTTTATGTAATTTAATTTAGTTATTTTAATACATCAAATTAAGATAAATTAAAATTAGAAATGTTTAACTAGCTGAAATATACAATTGTTTGATATTTTATTTCAGTTCATGTTTATTTTACTTCAAGTAACAAAAATGTTTTTTTATGCTTTTCATTTTAGTTTTATTTAACTATAATAACCATAGCCCACCTGCATAGTGTATTTATTACATTATAAACAACAATTACAAACACATTACAATTGTGTAATCAGTTTACAATTATTTTACCATTGTAACACTAACAGTAATTGGCAAAAATGTTGATTTGAATAAAATCATCTCTTATAAAAGTGAGATAAGTTACTTTTTATTTGAACTTATTTTCAGTAAAACTAATGCACTTACAGTTTGTGTAGTATGTTGTCACCTAAAGGCTCGAGCATTGACATCTAAATCGACTGGTTTTAATTCAGAGTGTTTATTTACATTACTAAAATACTAAAGTATTTTAAGTGTTAGATTAGGTACAAAAGCTCTTTAAAAAATACTCCACTTTTTACAGTGTAATGAAGTGACATGCATGGTTCACATGGTTTTTATATTAGTTCAATTATGGTTGATAAGCACTGTTTGGCCATTCCAGTTATACTGTCACATATTGATCCTACTGTCCCTTTGATTCAAGCAGGAAAATGAGCTGCGTGAAATTCGGGACAAATCCTTGTGTCTGATGATGAATGAGGTTTGGAGAAGAGTGCATGGGATCAGCAGGAAGTGCAGAGATGAATGAATGAATCAGGCAGACTCACTCAGTGGTAACTTGAGCCGCATGCAGTCATCTCAACACTTCACCCGACAAAAAAATGTTTGTCCAGCCATTTGTTCCCGGTGGTGTCCCCTGAGTAACAGCTCTGGGGCCCCGGCCCGCCTCAGGAGAGCCCAGGGAACAAATTACATGTGCTGCAACTATAGTCGGGTTATTGAAACATATCAGATGCTTTTGTCATTGCGATTCCTGTTCAGACAAGAATTCCTCCGAAAAAAAGCAAGAACTTAACTGTAAAGAGAGCATGAGAAAAATAACACACCATCTTCATTTCCTCGCCAGTATATAGTATATAGATTTTCTCATTTGAACCAGAACTCATTTTGCTACTGCGTTTACATAGACACAAGTTTTGCTCTGCTTCAGAAAAAAATATTAATTTCCATCTTTTTTTTCATCACAGGAACATAGGCAGGTCAGATCTCTTATATGAGGCGTCAACATTAATAATATTTTTTAAAAAAGGAAAGCAGGCACACAAGGGAAGCAATGAATTTGGGTCAGATTCACAAGGTGCAAAGCCAGTGGATTAGTGCTGTGCATGCATGTATTAATAGGCATCATTTTACATAATAAAGAATAACGGAATAAATGAAAACAGGTGTAACATTGTAATTTGAGGAAGAAGAAAAAAAACCGTGTTTAAGCAGTAGGTTGAACAAACTGCAAAGAGATGCCAACATTCATTATATTCAGTTTTCTTGTGTAATGTGTGTAATGCAAACTCTTATTTGAATGATATATAAATCTATCTATTTATTATTTAAAAAAATGGTATCCACTGTAATCTACAGTTGCACAGTTAGAACATTTGGAAAAACTACATTTGATATACTCTGGTAATGGCATAAAATGCAGCATGTAAGCAAATGAATTAGCAACAGAATGTGAAATGCATGTATGAATTTTTCAGAAATTTATTTTTCAAACAAAATAACTAAAGATAACAAAAAGATATATTTCAAAATATACAATAAATTGATAAAAAAAAAGGTTTTACTAAAATATATTTCAAAATAATTTTATGTAAACATGTTTTCTAACGATATATTTTATGGCCATTTTTGTGTATTTTTAAAATATATTTTAAAAATATAAATATTTATTTTTAAAGGCATTATTTTGCCTTCCACATAAAATACATACACATGTCACATTTATATATATATATATATATATAATTAAACATGATTAAATCATTATAAATCTAGTTTTGATCTCTAGTAGGCAGCAGCGTTTGCATTTAGCCTAAATGCTACTTTAAGATTGGAAAAGTCTTTTCTTGCCCCAAAACACATTTTGAATTATATTTTTGTATATGAAGGTTGAAACTAAATATATTTTCTAAATAAAAAAAATATATAATTCATTGAGCTGTTTTCAACAATATTTAGCATATATTCAAAATATATTTTGACCTGAATTAATGAATTGATGAATTGATGAATTGATGAATTGATTAATGAAAAATCCCTGCGATTGGTTTTTTACATTCATCTGTGCCTGCATTAACAATTAGACATTTTATGACATGGTTTTCAAATGGTAAAGCCTAAGAAAACAAACCTTAAAATAAGATTTAAAATAATAATAATTAAAATGTGTGCATATGTAATCAAGGTGTAAGGTAAAAATATTTAATGTTTCTTAATTTTATGTGATGGTTACAGCACTTCAAGCGAAACAAGCAATAAAACAAACTTAGTTTTTCTCCCAAAAACCTATAAAACCAACATATAGTAATAAAGAAAAATATATATATATATCGCTTCTAGGAACTTGTCACATTCATATTAAATTGTTTTATTTATTTTTTAAATAATTTTGAAAAACATCTTATTTGTCACTAACAACCAGTCAAATAAAAGAAATTCACTGATATTACATTGATACTGATTGCATTTTGTATATCTATATATGTACGCATTTGAGTTCAGCTACAGACGGATTCCAGCAGGCAAATATCTAATGTTTTCCATTCACATGCACAGGCTTCAATGTTCTCATCAGCCTCTCCTTTGTACTCTCTCCATTCGCACATGTGTTTCCCTTTTAGACATATTGTTCTCTATGCTAAGAAAACCTCAGAAAGAACTGAGAACTTTTCAGAAAGTGTCACACTGCTAATAAGAGAGCGCTGGAGAAGAACTGCGGCAAAATATATCTGTGGTAAATGAGGCATTAGTTTGATGGGGTAAAAAAAAGATGCACTGTTGTGCGGATGACTCTCCATCAAGACTTGATTTTTTTAATGAAACATATTTCGGTTTCTTTTAATGGGAGACAAAGCACATGGCATGCACTCCACCCACAAGCTCGCTTTCATAACCCACTTCTGGAATCACATTCTTTGCCGCTGAAGTCGACTCTATCCTTCATCCGCTGCTCATATGTCTACGAGAGACTGAAAACTGTAATGCTGCACTCAACACTAATTAAACCAGACAGTGATTCATCTTTTCTGAATCAGTAATATATTAGTGTCCACAACACTGTGAGCCCAGGGACTTTAGCGTACATGTAAGCTCTTAAAAGCATACACTGTAAAAAATGACCGTGAATTTAATGGTAAAAAACTGTAAAAATGCTACAGTAAAAACCTGTTAAATGGTTAACGGTAAGTTCCCCTACTATATACAGTGAAAAACTGTATTGGACATTACATGTAATTTTACGGTAGTATACAGTTTTTGGAAGTGAAAAAGGACGTATAATTTACAGTGAATAGCCGTAAATTTACGTTCCCAGAATTCCCTGCGTTACATTTCAAATTTGATGTTTTCTTGTTGAAATAACTATGTTTCTTAGTTTTTTCTCATCAGTTTTGTATATTAGGGTTGTGTGTTACACCTAATGTTGTTAAATGAATGTTTATTGCATTATTTCAGTTTCATGTGTGTTACCATGATGGTGTTTAGCGTTTGTGTGAATGACACTGTGCACCTTCTATATATGTTATTATTTAAAAGCTGCTTGTGATGAGCTTTGGTTCATCATGTGACTTTCTCATCACCGCCTGCATTTGGTGGTTATCAGTTTATTACAAAGATACAAAACAGATTTCAGTACTTCAATAGGTTGGTACATTAACATTATATCAGTTAATGAAATTATGGTATTTAACTGTAAATTTAAGTTTAAAACGTAAAATGTTGCTACCTTATTTCTTACGGTAAAATTCTGGCAACCATAGCTGCCGTTTTTTTACCGTAAATTTTACGGAATTTGTTTTACAGTGTAGATGTGCTGTAAATGAATTGTGCTCATAAGCAGCTTTTGAGAAAAGAACATGAAAAGAGTATTCATCAAGACTTAAACAGATTTGGGTTCTAATGAAAATGAGGGACAGTGCACAGGCACTGCAGTTTTCTTAAAAAAAACTTTTTTTTTTATAATATTCTTTTAGATAAACATGCTGAATATGAGTCATTCTGCAATTTAGGGTATGTTTATAATAATACACATTTTATCCATTAAGGGAAAGCATATTGCAATCTCAGACTAATATGTATGCCCCAGTTTGTTTGAAATTGCACTGATGTTCCTATAAGGAGTTATATGTAGCCTATGAATTTTCCCGTATTAATCGCGTTTTATTTCTGATGTGTGACCAGCTTGTAATGAAACTTAAAAAACAAGAACTTCCCCTGTTTCCTATGTTGTCTATGAAAGCATGAAGTCTGATTTTTATGTAAAGGATTTGGGACGTTTTTGCCGGGAAAGACAAAAGGATGTGACGTTTATGCACGCTCCAGAGAGCCTCTCTTCTTCCATTCTATGACACATTAAATAAATGCTTATACAATGTTCAGGTTAATGCCAAGTGTCAAGCAAAGTAAAGGCATTATTTAACTAGTCTCACATAGAGAGATCTATATAGTCTATAGTGTCAAATATACTTAAATATACTTAATATATATACTAAAAATATCATAAAAGTGTAATTTAAATTACCTCACGTGTCGACATGATGCCAGTGATTTGCAAAGATATCCACATTGTAGGGATGTAACGATAATATAAATATCGTGATATCACGATAGCAAAACTGTCTCGATATTATCATGGCTAAGAAATAGTAGAAATACTAGATAGAGTGGAAGCTTAAATGAGTTCATATGGCTTAGAAATATTGCTCAGGTATTCTGGATGGTTGCTAGGGTGTTTCTATGTGGTTGCTAGGGTACCTGGGATGGTTGCTAGGGTACCCAGGGTGGTTACTAGGGTGTTGCTATGCGGTTGCTAGGGTACCCGAGGTGGTTGCTAAGGTGTTGCTATCCGGTGCTAAGGTACTCTGGGTGGTTGCTAGGGTGTTGCTATGCGGTTGCTAGGGTATCCATGAGTTATAAATTCAAAGGGATTTAACTAAATTGCATTCATTAACTCAATCCCATTCATTCCAGCACAGCTATATATTGCATCATAGCTTTTTTGGTGTGGTTCATGTTTAATTTTACATTCCAAAGAATTTCAAAGAAGACATAAATGCAGTAATAACATGGTTACATACAACTTTAATGAGAAGTTGAATGAGAAGTTGCTGGTTTGGAATTGGACTTTCTCTGGATTTACAAATCCTTGGGAATTTTTGGGATAATGTAAGTACACAACTACATGAAATATATCACACTATAGTGGAGATACTTACATATTGTGCCTTTAAGAGCTTAATAAATGCATTAAGGGTTAAGAAATATAAAACAAAAATGACAAATGACCTCTTCTGTCAGTGATGTACAACCAGCTAAATAGAATAGCAATATTCTAAAATAAGGTAGACATGTTTTGAACATCGTTTTGGTGCTTTGATGCATTTGCCACATTCTCCCCTGACTTCCCCCTTCGCCCCTACACACTTCTCTTTGTTTGATAAGTTTGTGGGCTTATGCATATACAAATAAAAGTGAAAGCCCGTGTCGATCTGTCTGACAGACAGCTGGGACCTGTGGCATATGGGGAAGCAGGCTGGACATGGTCCAGAGGCCTGGAAGCAGAGAGACAGAGAGCACAAGGAGAATGACTGGTGTGTGGGGTAAAAGAGAAACACAGAAAGCGAGAGGGAGAGACGGGGCCCCAGGCAGCCTGCCCTGTCTTTGTTTACAGCAGAAAGCCATTGTTTGATGTGGCCGCAGAGCCTCTGCTTCAAACCAGGCTTCTTCTGCTACAGGATGTGCCGTGGGTAAGATGCCAGACGCAGACCGAGGACTTCTCACCGCTCACTATCCGCTCCTCCTGGGACGCTCATCGCTGAGCTCCTGACTGGATTGTTACGCAGCCAACCCTTCCTTTAATGTTTTTTCTTTGTCCTTATTTAGAATGCAACCATCATGGTTTGCTGAATACAAAATGCCCACAGCAATGTGTGCTTTGGTTTGAGGGGCAAATGAAGCTGGCGACTTAGGAAGTCAAAGGCATAAAGCTATGCTTAAAAAGAGACTCTGTTATAAATATACTCTATTCTGGGCAGCAAAGATGATTTTTAGATTAAAGTTTTAGTTTCCTGAAAATGTGAATTTTATCCGGGTGCTCCAGTTTACCCCACAATCCAAAGACAAGCAGGACAGATGAACTGGAGACACTAAAAAGTCTGTTGGATTTACAGTATTTACGTCAGTTCCACATGAATCAATTACAGCATGTAACACAAACTTGCTCCACAGTATTGAAAGTAACCACTTTGAGTAGTCTCAATGTGATTTTATATTGGTTCCCAGACAGGATTTAATGAATTTCATGTTTGCACTAAATAATGAGATATAAATTCTGAATGTCAAATATGCTCCTTAAAGCAGCAAATAATCTGTCCTCAGCCTAATCAAAAGCTTCTCTTCACCACAATGATTACCCAGTGAAATTGAAATTGAATTGAACCAATTTTCTCATCTTTCTAAAAACACAACAAAATAATACTTAATTTCATAATTTATTTTTACAATAGGTCCCATGCAAAGCATGCTGGGAACTACAGTTTCAGTTACAGCATGTCATTGAAAATGAACTATTTACATTTAAATTCTAATTTAATAGATTGCACATTTTAGAGAATTACATTAATTGAAAATTAAAAAAAAAATCACATTCAGAACAAAAACACAATTATCTTGTGTAGATCACAAATAATATGATTTAGTAAACTGGACAATCTGCATTTTTCAATTTTTCCATTGTACCATACTATTTTCTTAAGATAATAAAATGTTACTTAATGTAAGTATATATATATATATATATATTCTTGAAATCCATTTGAACAACATGTGGTGATGTAGGGGCTGTTTGATTTTTTTAATTTTTAATTTTTTTTAGGCTTTCTGCCCCCCAAGATTCAACTAATCTCTGCAATTCTCCAGCTGTGATCCTTGGAGAGTCTTTGCACTCAAACTCTCCTCCTCGCCATGCTTTAAAGGTCCCATGGCATGAAAATTTCACTTTATGAGGTTTTTTTAACATTAATATGAGTTCCCCTAGCCTGCCTATGGTCCCCCAGTGGCTAGAAATGGCGATAGGTGTAAACCGAGCCCTGGGTATCCTGCTTTGCCTTTGAGAAAATGAAAGCTCAGATGGCCCAATCTGGAATCTTCCCTTTATGTCGTCATACGGGGAAAGGTTACCTCCCCTTTCTCTGCTTTGCCCGCCCAGAGAATTTGGCCCGCCCATGAGAAAATGAGCTACTACCGTGCGAGGCGAGCACAATATTTTTTTATCCTCAAGAGACATCACGGCTTGCAAACGAGCGAAGCATGGCAGTTGCCCCGCCTCTCTCCTCCTCATTAGCATTTAAAGCTACGGACACAGAAATGGCACGTCCTAAGGAAAGCTCATTGTGGGACTGGCTCGTAGTGGCTGAAATTCTGCACCAAGGCTGAATTTCGGGAAAGAGACTTCAGATACAGTACTAGGGACCACTTAGGCCTATATAAAAGCATCCAAAAAGCAGCATGTCATGGGACCTTTAAGAAAAATAGACACACGTCCTCTTCCAGGCAGATTTGCAGCATCTTTAGTTGATTGGAACATCTTAATTATTGCCCTGATGGTGGAAATGGGGATTTTAGCTCGTTTCTTACAGCCACTTTCTCTTTTGTGAAGCTCAACAATCTTGTTCTGCACATCAGAACTATATTCTTTAGTTTTACTCCTTGTGATGGATGATTAAGGGAATTTGGCCTTTGTGTTCCTCATATTTATAATCTTGTGGAACAGGAAGTCAGGGCTGGAAAATTTCATAGTCACCCTGTGTGCTAAAAAATGTAAATATGAATGGGAATATAGATATTTTACTCATAAGAATTTCTGGGGGTGCCACTAATTGTGGCAACATTCACTGAAGAAAAATAATGAGATTATCTCCCCACTTTCAGTTGTTTTACTTCAATGATAGGTTAGAATTTTTGTGAATTATTTGAATGAAAGATCAAAAAGATCAACGATGCAGATTTATTTTCACAGCCAACTTTGATCATATTTACCAAGGGTGCCAATATTAGTGGAGGGCACTGTGCGTGTGTGTGTGTATGTGTGTAAATATATGTATGTTATGCTCTAACAATATAAATAAATTAAATTAAATAAAAAAACTGAAAAATTAATAAAACCCACAATAAAATCCAGTATGTGTTTTTCACATCAACACTCAATTGAAAATACTATTTAAACAAAATATGTTTCTTTTTGAATGACTGTCATTTTTTTTTTAGACAAACTGAGCAAAACAAGTATAAATCGTGGTTTTTGATTAGACCAACATAAAGCATATAAAAAAACAGTTTAAATAAATGACACGGTTGTTTCACTTTTTTCCAGTGTACATGTTAAGCAGTTCACAAATTGGATGGATAAATGGATGGAAGTTTCCTCAAATTCCATGTACTGCATATATATTCCACTTGTGTAGATTGTATTGTTTGACCTTTGTCCCAGACTCTTAAAATATGAAAATCCATCATAAACCTATTTAAACCCTATGACAAAAACAATGACGTTTCCCAGATTGGTTTAAATAACCTATTGTAATATAAAAAGAGCTTATCATTAATAATAATAAATAATATGCAAATTAAATGTACTCATAATCAAAGTAATATTTAGGCTACCTGTGACTTCATCTGTGTCCTGGCTGGAGTAAGAGCCAAACATAACATATGTTGCAGGTGGAGGAGATATACAAAATTACTGGCAGTGTGTGTAAGGCACACTAGGTTCATATAGCATCACCACAGCCACAAATCCACCGTACTGCCTTTCCTAAAACACACTTTCATTAGACGTCCAGGGACCCAAGAACTGACACTCCTGGACAGGGATGAACCGAGACTAAAAATCAGCCCAGGATATAAACTGGCCCATAAATGCATCATAAGCATCACAGATGACCGGTTATATTTCAAAAGATTTCACAATTCATGACCCCTTTAAAAGCACATTTTCACTAGATTTAACAGTCAAAGCGTGATCCTAAGATTCCGGTTGTAAACGAATGTGCTCCAGGGACTGGAATCTGTAGTTAGCACTAAACAGCTTTATGTGCAGAATAGCACACTAAACACTGCAGATTTATATGGAGCAGGTCAAGCTTTTATCATTTAAAAATCGAACTTATATTGAAACAACAAGTAGCACTTTTTCACAAATTAATAAGGTTTATATAGGCCTAACATAAGAATCTTCTTTCAAAAACAAAGAAACAGAAATCTTGCAAATCCCAAACTAGTGTAATAGTGTAAGTGTATCACATATAGGAGTTTTTTTTTATTTTATTACAAATTCTGTTTAGAATCACTTTAATGCATGACGATAACGATTAGACTATAAACCCCTAAAGTGCCTTCCGAAGCCACCAAGAGTCAGTGCTGCAGTCATAGGCCTACTTCAACAGAGTAATGCATATGTAGATTTTTCAAACGTGTTTTGTTTAATTGATAAAGCTTGTATTTTGATAAAAATGTTTTTAATGATTAGGCAAAGTTTGTAATCGTTAGCTATATGATGTTAATAATTTCTTCTTCTTCTTTAACAAATCAGCCACTGGACATATATAAATTAGCCAATGCCTGGAACTGATAAAAATGAAAGGGGAAAGAATGATATGGGCAGCAAGCAAGCATAAATCAATCAATCACTAAATACAAAGTGAAGAGACCACTATATAACTAGAGAAACAAAAATATGAAAAACAAAAGTCAGTGTCCCCTAACTAACCCGAACACAAAGCAATGGGCCAATAAGGTTTATTTCTGAAAGTGAAAGTAAAAGAGAGACCGAAACGAAGAAGAGAGAACACACACACACACACACACACACACACACACACACACACACACACACACACACACAAATACACAGATAGTATCTAGATAGGATGCTGAAAATAATCATTCAGCACAAATTCATTCAGGCGATCAGAGCTGATGATGATGATGATAATGATGATGGAGTGACAACACGATCATTTAATATTCTGCATGATTATTTATAATTAAACAATTCTGCTAACATTTGAATAATTCCTAAAATACCTGACCAATTCTGAACTGAAGGCATGTTCAATTGTCAATAATCATCCAAAATGAATATTAAATAGCTTAATTGGTCATATTGTTTTTTCTAAATCAGAAGAAACAATTACCAGTTAAGCTGTGCTTAGGGTTTGTAAGACTGTTATAAAAACAAACAAATGAACATTATCAGTCGTTATAATTCATAATCTACACTCTCTGATGTTGACAGCTCAATAAATTACTTTCAAAGTAATTGAACTATACTCATCATTTGCTGTTTTCAAATGTTAATGCCATTAAAAGAAACAATCCCCTGTTCCCTAAAAAAAATACAATATATTTATTCCATCATGTTTAAAAATGTACTTTTATTTTTTGTATTTGTACAAACTGCCTTCTATTTACTTTACCCACACATATCCTGATGTTGTCTGTATGTTTCTTCTGCATGTTTATATGTCAATCATAACAACATTTTTGGTTGGAAGAAGTCTGTCACAAAATGGCATCTTAAAAAGCGGATAGTTTCTGTCAGTTTTGAGATATTTGTGTAGCGGAGACTTATGGAGTTCACCATTGTTATCTCTCAAACAAGCTTGACAGAAGACTTGACGCTAATCTCAGTAAATGGCATATAGTGTTTTGTGACATCCTTGCTGTGGTCATTTGGTTTAGCATCCTCCGTTTATTTAGTTTTTGTATTTTGTCTCGGTAACGCTAGCCAGGCGTGTGGTGTTTTGTGTAGGCCTATATTTGTGTACTGCCTGCAACGATCGCGCTATTGACAGCTGTATTTACATGAATCCTGAGCGTTTGGTAGATTTAGCTAGTAAGCAGTGTCAGGATGAAATGCAGCGCAGAGATTGAGGAGTGGCTGCTGACAAATAGATTATGTCACGGAGAACAATACAGCGGCTGCTGGTGTGGCATGAGGCTGCCTGGAAATTATACAGCATGCAGACATGTAACGATACAGAAGGACAGGAACAACGCCTCACAATCCGGGACAGTCCCCATACAAGACGGGATCAGTGTCAAGAAAAATTTGACTCACAATTATTGTGTTTTGGTCACCATCTCCATGGCCTGCAGCTGTGCTCCAATGAGCCATGTTATTGTGTCTATGCAAATGTTTTGAGGGCCAATTTTCAAAACTGACACTTTAACTTTTAAAAGTGTCATTTTAGTTTGCTAATCTCCCATTAGCTTAGAGAACCCCATTCTTCAAGTGTAGGAATTCAGTTTCAAATGTTCTTACTTCCTGAGAACTTTGGCACACCTTTTAAACTTTTAAACACCTTAAAATCAGAATGTCGGTTCAATAAAAACATATAACCTTTTCACACTGCCTTACTGATTTTAAATGAATGAATTCTAAATATTTGAAATTATTTAAAATAAATGCTGTATTCTAAACAAATAGCATGTACAAGAACAAATCACATGTTAAGGAAACATTTCACATGCATCATAGCACAACAGAAAAAAATAAATCAATACAAATAAATAAAAGAGAGGGCACATTAGTTGCATTAATTATATATAATGATTTAAAATGTTAATTTACATAAGACATTATAATAGAATTATATTAAAATGCACATGGGCGATTAAGCACCATTAGGCATTCTTTTTATGTAAAACATGTTAAAGGAAGAGCATATTGCACCTGTTATAGATGCTTTACTGTTTTTAGATTGTGACATATCTATGCACATTTTAACCTCTTCTCAAGTACTTTAAAACACTACATTTGCATTTATGCATATGGAATTTACACAAAAATTAAATAAAATGAATAATGAAACCAGGATAATTTGAGTAATGATTCTTAGATTTATAGGATAAATGAAATGCTTTTAAAATATTGTCAGCGATAAAACATTTTTCCAAAAGCACTGGGCGTCTTGGCAGGACCAAAACAAATGGGAAATTGTTTCAGTGGAACTTTTGCAGAAAAAAAAATCACTTTTAAATATTTGTAGAAATCGTCTGGTAGGATGAATTATTTTGAATGAGATTTCCTTAATCTTATTTGTAAGGAGGAAATTTTAAGGCAACGTCCAAACTTGAGTCCAGTTTACATTATTAAGGATATAAAAATCACAGAAGGAGCATATACAAGAGCATCTAATTTTATAGTTTGTAGTAAATGTGGCTGATTCGTAGAGAAAAATGAAATGCATTATTCCCACATGAGGGAGCTCTCTGCAGAGTTGTGATTTCCTGCTTCCCTCACACTTGAAACCCATTCATTCGCTATTACAAGCAGGATAAACAGACTTTCTGGTTCACTCATTCTTGCCTTTCTCTGGACAGCAGTTCTGAGAGGTTCATATTGTTACTGGATATTAACATCCAGTTAAATATATATTAACAGATATTAACATCCATAAATCCAGCCAGTTCTATCAAACCTCTACAATGAATCCAGAACGCGGCAGCAAGATGAATTTTTAATTCACACCTCTGTTCATCAATTTGCACTGGCTACCAGTAGCTGCTCGCATAAAATTCAAGGCATTAATGTTTGCCTACAAAACCACCACTGGCTCGGCACCCCTTTACCTAAATTCATTACTTCAGACTTATGTGCCTCTAGAAGCTTGCGTTCTGCAAGTGAACAGCGCTTTATTGAGCCATCTCAAAGAAGCACAAAATCACTTTCACGTACTTTTACATTAACTGTTCCCTCCTGGTGGAATAACCTGCCCAACTCAATCCCAGCAGCTGAGTCCTTAGCCATCTTCAAGAAACGACTAAAAACACATCTGTTCCATCTTTATTTGACCCTCTAACTCTAGCACTCTCTATTCTAATTCTATTCTTTATTTTAAAAAGCATGTACCTTTTAGACTTGCACTCTATTCATTTGCTTGTTTTCTTAAAAACAAAAAACAAAAATCAATCTTTCTATTCTTTTTCTATTCTATCTGTTTTCTTTTTATTTATTATATCATTTGGATCCTACAGCATCTTCTGTCTCCTCTGAGTTTCTATTTGTGGTAGGACACAAACAATCGCTGGCCTCTCTCAACATGAAGGCACGACATATTAAATCTCAGCAACACCAACATCATAAAGATCAAGAGATCATGAAAGCAAATTGTCCACGAGCGTATCTGATAGAGCGGCCTTATGTCTCACATGGGACAAAGAGAATTAAGTAAGTACGTATAGAACAGAAATAGAACTATCTGAAATATCTGATAGAAACCCGAAAGATGCTAAAAGCAATAACTGACTTTTAATAGGAATCATTGCATCAACAATAATGAATGAAATGAAGTTGTTGGACACATGCTTAATTAAGAATTGATGCAATACTAATATGTTTTGTAAAATAGAAATGTGACCCTGGAGCACAGGTATATGTAGCAATAGCCAAAATGCATTGCATCGATCAAATTATACATTTTTCTTTTATGCCACAAATCATTAGAATGTTAAAGGTCAGGCTCCATGAAGATATTTTGTAAATTTCCTACCATAAGTATATCAAAACGTAATTTTTGATTAGTAATATGCATTGCTAAGGACTTTATTGGTTCATGAGACATTTCCAGCTGCATATCTCAGTAAAACATACAGCAGCAGCTGACTGTGAATATACAGTGTCTTGTGTCTAACTGTCATGGTTCGCTACTGTGAGGAGCACGGAGCGAAGAACGAGGAGACGCAGAGTCGAATTCAAACTTATAGACTTTAATAATATCCAGGCAGGGAAACAGAAAAACACATGAGCAAGGGTAGACATCAACAACTCCAGACAAGGGAGAACAGAACGGGCTAGAATTCAAATACACTCTTAAAAATAAAGGTGCTTCACGATGCCATAGAAGAACCTTTTTGTCTAAATGGTTCCATAAAGAACCTTTAACATCTGAAGAAACTTTCTGTTTCACAAAAGGTTCTTTGTGGCGAAAGAAGGTTCTTCAGATTACAAAAAGGTAAGAAAGAGATGGTTCTTTAAAGAACCTTTGACTGAATGGTTCTTTGTGGAACCAAAAATGGTTCTTCTATGGCATCGCTTGAAGAGCCTTTTGAAGCACCTTTATTTTTAAGAGTGTAGTTGTATCTCGGCCAAATATTGTCCTATAAAACCATACCATACATCAATGGAAAGCTTATTGTATAGTCATGTTTGGTGTGAGCACATGGCTTCTGTCATGTTTGGTTCTATGTGCCATATGGTCTTCCTGGACTGTGTTTTCACCCACTAACAGATAAGATTTTCTTATATTAAAAATACAGGTCCTATAGAAACTCAACAGAGTACACTTCTAGCTCCATCGTCCTGAAGTCATTGTTGTTGTTGTTGTTGTTTTTAATGCCTGAAATAAAGTCTGTGGTTAATACAAGCTCAAGACATTTTTCACGTTTTATTTCACAACATAAAGCACATCAGCAATTCTGGACTTCTGCATTTTTCAGTTCCTCTGGCAATTCTTTTCCACGATGCAGTAAAGCAGAGATATCCAAAACTGAGGAAGCTCTGGTCTTCACGGGTCATTTTATAGTTTATTGGAAGATTAGGTGTACACGTTTTAGTTTCAATTATTACTGGTTTTCTAACAAATCACAGGTGCATTCATTGTTATTGGGCTTTTAATTTGGGGCATGTATATTCACAATACACAATTTGTTTTTTACTACTACAATTTGATATGCATTGCATGGCTTGTTGTAATAAAAACAATGTTGCAGACTAAAATGCAGCCATATAGGAGATTCATGATGTTAAAAAAGGATGTTTTTTTGTTTTTTTTGTACTACACTGGTATCCGTTTCACACTCCAGCTCAGTAGACAGCGGTAGTGCACCAGATAAGTGTATCCAGAGAAGAAGACCTCAATACTAACCTACCATAGTCCAGCAGGCGGAGGTATTTACATTCCGAGACTGAAATCAACAACAAGAAGATCAGTGAAGAAGCCAACGCGTGTGTTTTACTGAATGAGCAGTGCTCAATGGCGGGGCTCGAGTTGCTGTCGGATCAGGGGTACCGACTCGATGGACGGAAAGCGTCCGAGCTGCGCAAGGTTCAGGCCCGCACGAGCGTGTTCGCGCAGGCGGACGGATCCGCGTATCTGGAGCAGGGCAACACTAAAGCACTGGCCGTGGTGTATGGACCGCATGAGGTCAGGCCTTATATCAGCGCATCATGCGTGTCAGATAGACCAATAATAATATATATCAATATATTTAAGCAATGCGGGTAGTGTGTTTTATATAACGGGGCCTGAACAGCATTGTTTTGAACACAACTGTAAACTTTTCCGAAAGCTTCTCCGTCGTAACGCAGTAACGTTAATTAATTAACAAGCACGCATCTTACCATGCGGGTGATGCATTAGGGAAAAAAAGACAAAAAAACGAAACAATTACATTTTCATCAGTTACATCTGCTGAAAGCAGGTACGATGTTAGGCTCATTTTGAGCACAAAATGCAAAATTGGCCTAATTCTAAATAGTAAAGTTCCATTTTCAAAAGCACAAACAAAATAGCGTTTAATTGCTGTATACAATACTATTAAAAGTTTGTGATAAATGAAAATGTTAACACATGTTTAAATACAGTTTTATTTATCATATGTTCTTATATTTCTTTAGCTTGTAATGTGTTTTTTTTTTATACTCATAATCTTGTAATACTGTTTGAATCTGGTATTTTCAATGGTTGCTATCTACTATTTTTCATTATGTTATTTGACATTATAATAACATTGAATTGTTAAAAGTACACATAATCCACAACAATTAAATGAAAAAAAAAATAAAATAAAATCTGTTGTCCCTAAGCGAGATTTCAATGATATTTTGAGCACAAAACTAGTAGTAAATATCCTCTGGGCACCTAGGGAGAACTTTTTGAAGATTCGAGGATTTGGTCAACATACAAACTACTGCAACAAGATTCAAAACTCCTTGAAGCAGTGTTTCGAACACACCATCTCAGTTAATACGTTTTTGTCATTTCCTGTTACCAAACAGCTAGGATTTAAGTCTTTCTCATTTTCAGTATGTGTCAGCAGTTACTCCAGACAGACACCATTAAGAAACCTGCATTTTGTGTCATTTATCCATACTGTCCTCACATGATTTTTCTGGCTCCCTGTAGACGCGAGGCTCTCGCAGTAAATCTCTGCACGATCGTGCAGTCATTAACTGTCAGTACAGCATGGCCACGTTCAGCACGGCGGAGAGGAAGAGACGTCCACACGGAGACCGCAAGTCCAGCGAGATGAGCCTTCATCTCAAACAGACCTTTGAAGCTGCGGTGCTCACCGAGCTCTACCCACGATCACAAATCGACATCTACGTTAAGGTAAGAGCACTCAACTTAAACTAAATGTAATCTAGAAGTGCTAATTGTGTGTGCTAACCTGTAGTAACGGGTTATAAAGAATTATACGTGACCCTGGACCACAAAACCAGTCTTAAGTGTCAATTTTTCTGAAAAGCTGAATAAATAAGCTTTCCATCAATGTATGGTTTGATAGGATAGGACAAATTTTGACCGAGATACAACTATTTGAAAATCTGGAATCTGAGGGTGCAAAGAATTGAGTTCTTTCACCAACTACCACACGTAATATTGTGAAAACATTCAGGGAATCCAGAGAAATCGCAGTACATGTAGGGCAAGGCAGTAAACCTCAGTTGAATGTGCTTGACCTTTGAGCCCTCAGATGGCATTGCATAAGAAACCGTCATGCTGCAGTGTTATATATAGCGACATGGGCTCAGGAGTACTTCAGAAAACTGCTGTCACTTAACACAGTCTGCTGCTGCATCAAGAAATGCAACTTGAATATCTTGTTACTCTAGGAGAAAGAGTCACTTAAAATACAAAGTTCAGATCGTATCGCATTTGATTGGCTATAATATCCACAATCCCTGTCTCTGGTCATGTGCTGTAGATTCTGCAGGCAGACGGTGGGAACTACAGTGCTTGTGTGAATGCTGCTACTCTGGCTCTGGTGGACGCTGGCATTCCCATGCGTGACTATGTGTGTGCCTGCACTGCCGGTTTTGTGGAGGACACGCCGCTGGCCGATCTGTGTCACGCAGAGGAGAGCGGAGGAGGAATGTCTCTGGCGCTGGCCCTGCTGCCCCGCAACGGAAACATCGCCCTGCTGCAGATGGACGCCCGGCTCCACCAGGACCACTTGGATGCTTTAATAGAGGCAGCCATGACGGCGTGTAAAGGTCTCAGCAAAGTCCTGGACGGTGTTGTGCGTCAGCATCTAGAAGAGGTTTCAGTTCTGACCAGAGATTGAGGAGGAGAGCAGCTTTGATGGTAAAACGTCCTGTTAACTCCCGGAAACGGACGGTGTTATCATTTGTAGAATGAAGCCTACATTTGGCTGAAGTGACAGATTTGAACCACAACAAAAAAATATGGATGAAACGCCATGTATAATTTCGACAAAAATTGTTTTGTAACAATAAAGATCTCCATTTTGAAAGAGTTTCATGAAAAGATTTTGGTATGTTTTTCCTTTTGTGTACTTCTGTACACTATAATTTCCCCCCCCCACTAATAGATTATAAAAATTTATTCCACATCTGTTTTGTACTGCCAGTAGTTTGTGCAAAAAAAACATTGTGAATAAACACATCCTAATCAGGCTTTATCAAACCAGGGAATTTAAGGGGGTTTGTGAGTTCATGAAAAGCTATTAATTAAAGGGGTCATATGATGTTGCTAAAAATAACATTATTTTGTGTATTTGGTGTAATGAAATGTTTATGCGGTTTAAGGTTCAAAAAACACATTATTTTCCACATACTGTACATTATTGTTTCTCCTCTATGCCCCGCCTTTCTGCATCGATTTTTACAAAGCTCATCGGTCTGAAAAGCGGTTTTAGGACGGCGTGGTTAACTCTTAACTTTTATAAAGAATATCTCTTTGGATTTGAGACTTTAGTCTGTGCAAATTTACAGATCTTCTTTATGCACCAAGAGCTTGTAACACTTCAAAGAGAAAGGAAAAATTGAAATCGCATCATATGACCCCTTTAAATGATTTTTACATTGTGTCATATCTGAACTTTTGCATCACATTTGCATAATTTATAAAGTACAATTATAATTTAAAGAAAGCACCGTTACACATATGCTGAATTATTTTCAAATAAGTTAAGCAAATTTTAATAGCAATGTATATTTTGTCAATTCTCAAAGTAAAAATAATGAATTGAACATCCTGAAACAGACAATGAACAGTGTGTGTAAATGATAAAGACACTTAGGTGCGTCCCAAATCGCGTACTTATGCACTATTCTATGACGTTCTGTAGTATAAATAGTGCGAGTAGTGCGTTCACACTGAAAATTCCAAAAAGAAAAAGTGCACTTTAAATACCCGGATGATGCACTTAAATAAAATAACCGAGAAAATGAAGTGTGGAATGTTGGACACTTCATTTTTTTTTTTTTCTTTTATTGCAAACAATTCAGAGTTGACATTAATGAATAACAACTTTGCATACATTACACATAATGTATCAACAATACATCCAATGTCATCTGAACATATGGAAGAGGAGAAGAAAAAAAAAAGAAGTTGACAATGACTTAAAAGAAAGATGCATTTAAATAGCTTTTTTATGAACATAAAGAAAGGCAGGAACAGAACAAATAAAGAAAAGAGGATTTTAAAAAAAACACCAAAACAAGTATTAATCACGGTACATGAAAGATCTCATCATATCTCTTCAAAAAATAAATACATTTTTTTGTTATTTATTACTCTTAGTGATTTAATTCAATGTTCTACTTCACATAAGAAATCTATAAAAGTAGGTAATTTCTTAAGAAACCTTTGTTTGTTAAAATAGAATTTTGCCACAAGGATAAGAAAGTTGACAGCAGATTCTAAAGATTTGTTTTGGTTTTCAAAAAAAGCAAACAACATCCTTAATGTGTAAATTACAGTTCATATTAACTTTAGAAAAACAATAGGAACTCAAATCTTTCCAGAAAAGTGATGAAACATTACAAGAGAAAAATAAAATGACAAATATCTTCACTTCCTTTTTTACAGAAGGTGCATATATCAGCTACATCACAAAATTTAGACACAAAAGCGTTACAAGGGTATATATTATGCAAAATTTTAAAATGCACTTCTTTCACTTTATTGGGTATACAGTATTTATATGGTAATAACCATGTTTTCCTCCATTGAATGTTATCTATTTTAGAACCCCCCAAAAAATTCCCTTTTTGGAGAAATTATTAAAAATTATTCTAATTTTAATATCATGTTGGACACTTCATGCACTCAACTGTCGCAGCTTTAATTTACGTAGCGAAGGGGGAGGGGCTATCAGACTCCGATTATGAATGACAAATAACCATATATAATTCATACACTACATGGTTGAATACATAGTGCATAAGTACATAGTGTATAAGTACATAGTGTATAAGTGCATAGTGTATAACTGCATAGTGTATAAGTGCATAGTGTATAAGTACATAGTGTATAAGTGCATAGTGTATAAGTGCATAGTGTATAAGTGCATAGTGTATAAGTGCATAGTGTATAAGTGCATAGTGTATAAGTGCATAGTGTATAAGTGCATAGTGTATAAGTGCATAGTGTATAAGTGCATAGTGTATAAGTGCATAGTGTATAAGTGCATAGTGTATAAGTGCATAGTGTATAAGTGCATAGTGTATAAGTACATAGTGTATAAGTGCATAGTGTATAAGTCCATAGTGTATAAGTGCATAGTAGGGCTGCACACATAGTGTATAAGTGCATAGTGTATAAGTACATAGTGTATAAGTGCAGTGTATAAGTACATAGTGTATAAGTACATAGTATATAAGTACATAGTGTATAAGTGCATAGTGTATAAGTACATAGTGTATAGTGCGTCATTTTGGACGCAGTAACTGTTACCCTAAAACCGAATCTTTAGTAAGTTTTGGTCTACTACTTTGTTAGTATAACCATAGTATTACTATAGTAATAACAATACAATATGCATAATTATAAGCAACTAGCTCTATAGTAAGTACATGTTACTCAGTACACTGTAACAAAAACATCTTAAAAAAAAAAAAAGCAACCTAATTGCCATATTCCAAGTATGTAAATAAACAAATAAAGAATCCTGAAATACG
Source organism: Sinocyclocheilus anshuiensis (assembly GCF_001515605.1). NCBI lineage: Eukaryota > Metazoa > Chordata > Actinopteri > Cypriniformes > Cyprinidae > Sinocyclocheilus > Sinocyclocheilus anshuiensis. Next base: position 649,849 of record NW_015549682.1, on the reverse strand, counting down.
GAATAAAAGGAACAGGTTATTTAGTATAAAACAGCAGATATCGTATTGTATGTGTCCAATACAAATGTCCTTTGGGACAATAAAGTTGATCTTATCTCTTATCTTGTCAGAAGTATGGGAAAAATCATCAAATGAGTCATTCATGAGTCACACACTGACCTATAAACACTTTTGCCATTCAGTTCTGCGCGAGTCCTCTTTTCAGCTCGGTGAAATGTTGCGGAATAAATCGTAATGAAACGTGCATAACTTGTTATGCTGCACTTTACGTGTGATATATACTCCTCCATAAAGCGCTGCACGGTGATGATGCGCGTGCAGTATGACGTAAGTGCGCCTATGCATGTATCAAATAAGGAAGTCGGAGATCCGGGTAGTTCCCCTTTGCTTTAAGAGAACTATTAGATAGTTCAGTTAAAACCCAGTTCAAGCTTCGCCATCGCATGGTCAAAAAGTCTAGCCTTTTCATGCGTTTCCGGTCTTTAATGTTGAGTTCGTAGTCAGATTTTCTTACCAGAACTAATTGAAAACTCAAAAAAGGTGAAAAGCAGACAACAGGATGGATGTTACTCACCTGACGGAGGACGAAATGGCCGATATAAAGAAGGAAGTAAGTGTCTTGTGTATGAATGTGGGTTAAACAGATCAGAGATGCCGTGTGTGTGTGTGTGTGTGTGTGTGTGTGTGTGTGTGTGTGTGTTTTTGCAGTCTGATTAATTTAGATTATGCACTCATGGTGCTTGTGTATTAATGCGAAAGTGCCGTGACGGGGTTTGCCAGATGATGCGTTGTATTGAGGTGGAAGCGAAAGCGGTGCCAGTTCTCTATTGATCTGCTGACCATAAACCCGATCGAACTGCTAAATATGTCAAAGAGTGGAAAAGACTAATGGGAATCATTAAATGACTTCTCGGAAGCCAGTTCATTAAGTTTTTATACACTCCACTTACCGCAGAATCTGTTTCTGGAATGTGGATAGCCTAATCTATAAAAAGTATCATACTATAAAATACACACTTCAACTTTCAAGCATACTTAGGCTATTAAATAGGCCTACGCGACAAATCATATATCCTATAGATTAGAGAGATTATAGACATCATAAGTTATTGTCCAGCGTTTTTGTGTTAAATGTTTAACCCTGTAGGCTACATCAGCTTTCAAAAACAATAGCCTACCTGCTTTTAATTCTAAGAGCATTTCTCCTGCTTCTCTTTTAAAAAAAGAAAAGGGAAGAAAAGTTGTAAATTGCACTAAAAAATGGTTTTCGTGAGAAATCACAGTAGTGTCTGAGCATATGTGAAATGAGTAGTAGGACTGAATTCACTGTATTCATTAAATAGTAGACGGGAAACAATTGTAGTATGTCTGGATTGTATTGTATCCATGCTACACATATGTACATGTTATAGAATATAGTTTTTAAGAGTCATGATTTAAATTCTTCGACCACTGGTGAAGGTGTGTCGAATGCAGCAGATGTCATGAGCAAGTGGGTCAGCCTAGCGTTTCCCTTGGTACAAAGGACTTTTAAAGGGATACTTCGCCCAAAAATTAAAATTCACACAACACTAAAACAATGCAATGAACACGGATAGTTCACCCCAAAATTAAAAATGTTGTTCCAAACCTAGTTTCTTTCTTCTGTTGAATCCAAGAGGAAATATTTAAAGAATGTGGGTAACCATTCAGTTGCTGGTAGCCACTGACTTCCATGGTGTTTTTTTCTTCTTCCCCAAACTATGGAAGTCAGTGGGTGAGTAAATGATGACAAAATGTATCATTTCTGAGTGAACTATCCCTTTAAGATGTATTCTATTCATGGCCTGATTAGAAAACCTACAGCTAGGCAATTTGATATGACCATTAAAGTCTTTTAAATTATATATTAAGTAATATGTATCATGGAAAATAAACAAAACTACTTTTTTATTTTTTATCCTGTTGTGGAAACAGGCTTCCTTAAAAATTCCTCTAAATATTTTGTCTTCGTGTTTCTTTTTCATCGTAGGCCATAGACAGGTTACGACCATACCTGGTAGATAAGATCATCGCAGAGCGGCACTTTGATTACTTGCGCTCGAAGAAGATCCTGACCAGAGAGGACACAGAGGAGATCAGCTGCAGAACCACGAGAGGGAGACGCACTAGCAAGCTGCTGGATATCCTCGCAGAAAACCCACGGGGTTTAGACATGCTTATTGAGTCCATCAAATGGGGCCGAACGCTCAACTTCATCATCGCAAAGATCACTGATGAGGTGCAGCGCGTGAAAAATGAGCGACTGGAAGCTTTAAAAGGTAACCTATGTTAATTAAAGGGGTTACATTATGAAATCCAAATTTACTTGATTTTTATTTATATATTTGTATTGCTACATCTCCTTTAAGGCTTGAGCGTAAACAGCCATTGACAAATGGCTAACATTATTGTTAAAAATCAACCATGCAAGAAATGCAAAATGTCTAAATTGAGGAAAAGCTCAAAGGGTTTTGGACCCCATTTACACCCGTATTTTACATCGCCCACTTGAGATTGGATCAACCAAAATGTATTTGTGACCCTGGACCACAAAACCGTTTTCCATTGATGTATGGTTTGTTAGGATAGGACAATATTTGGCCGAGATACAACTATTTGAAAATCTGGAATCTGAGGGTGCAAAAAATCAAAATATTGAGAAAATCATCTTTAAAGTTGTCCAGATTAAGTTCTTAGCAATGCATATTACTAATCAAAAATTTAGTTTTTATATATTTACAGTAGGAAATTTACAAAATATCTTCATGGAACATGATCTTTACTTAATATCCTAATGATTTTTGGCATAATTTTGACCCATACAATGTATTTTTGGCTATTGCTACAAATATACCCCAGCGACTTAAGACTGCTTTTGTGCTCCAGGGTCACAAATTAATATCAGATGTAAACATGGACAAATATTTCTTCGTTATTAATAGATTACAGCATTGAGAGCTTGAGCTCTCACCAAATGAAATTGATGTTTATTGCGTACAAGATCATCCATTCATTGTCCCGTTCTGGGAAATAAGACATATACTGTCTGTCTGCCTTTTTATCTTTCTTTGAAGAGAGTAATACATTTAAAAATGAGTTTTATAAGCTTGAAGTGAATAAAAGATGAGCTGATGCTGCTGAACAGTGACTCAAAGTGAAGCAGAAGTGGTTTAGATTTTGAGTATGTCATGATGAGTAGATTTTAGAGGGCAGTTGGCTGTGATTTGCTTGTGCATGTTGTCAGTGATTTTTTTAATTGTTCAGATTTAGTTCAGTGTGCTGGTTTTATTTTTCAGCAAAAATTGTTCAGATTTATAGCTTGTCTTGAAACAGATGGTTTGTTATATCATAGCTGTAACATTTGTTCTAAATGTATCATTTTGCTGTATATATTTCATCTTAGAATATATAGTAATATCTAGCAGTTGGGTTCAAGGTGTTGAATTTATAATAGTAGACAGTGTAAAAAACAGTTAATGCAATACCACATGAAGCACATTTTTTAGGTAAAAATGAGGTAGGTTTATCTATGCACAATCAGCTTGTAACACTCCAAAGAGAAATGAAAACTTGAAATCGCATCATATGACCCCTTTAAGCTGTGAACAGAGCTGGATACATTCACTCCTTTCTAATTTCACATTGCAAAGGGTTTCTTAAAAGTGCTTTCTGTAGACTGTGGTTAATAAAAAGTTGTCCAATGGCTTTAAATCACAAGTAACATTCATTAGTTTGATGAGAGTAATTTATAAAGTGTTTGTTATTAGTTTCTTGTTTTCTTCTGATCAATGTTTTCATGTATTGCAGCAGGGTCCTCTGCAAATTCATGTTATTCAAGCACAAAAGGAGCAACCAATGACTTCTCCAAAATGGACTCGGACTATGACAAGTACTCCACTATATGCTATCATCCCGAAGGGGAAGGAAGTCCGTCGTCCTCTGTGGCTACGGGATCCTTTAACCTGCGTTATGGATCGGGTCGAGGGAACGAGGCTCTGTCGGTCTGCGGAGGCGCTGGGAGCACGAATGTGTCCTCCACCATCTCATCAAGCCTGCCTAAACCTGGAGACCCCGGAGCTCCGCCGCTACCCGAGGAGCCCAATATGGACCTCCAGGATATAGATGCTGCTGTCTGTGGAAGTACAGGAAGTAGCGGGGATGCTAATTTCCAGCCGCTGCGCTCACGTTCTTTGTCTCCGATGTCTCACATGTCGGAGCGCAACCTTTCGATGCATTCCATCAATGTGTGAGATGCAGAACATTCTCCAAACCAACAGCACTGTCACACTGCAAATCTTTTTTTCTGCTTAATTAAAATGAGTTCATGCTGAAAAATTTTTTTTCTACTTGCTTTAGATGTATCCAATCATGTAGAACTGAATTTTACTTCATATAGTTAACACTTTACTTAAAGCCTTTATTCATAATGCACTAAAAATGTATTCATAATGCATGTTGTAATGCATTGTGTCATTTCATAAATAATTGTAACAGAGTTAAAATGCATTATAATATTTGAATACTTTCTAAAGGTGTAACAATGAATAGAAACGCATTGTATAATAACTGTGGTTGCAATTATTCATGAAATCATGCAATGCATTATAAGGTGCATTACAAGGCATAATTAATGCATTAAAACTAAGGCTTCAAGTAAAGTGCTATTTTTAGAATTTTTTGAAATTAGAATTAACTCAAACTGGGCAGTGGATTTTTAGTTCCCTGCATGTTTTGCATAGGGCTGGATCAGGACAGTAAATGTTGCTTATTTGATAGGAGAGTAAAATGTGTAATTCTGAGTAAAGGGAAAAACCTGTTGGTGTTTAATGCTGTTATGCTGACATTTAAAGAGTTTCTATATTGTGGTTTTGTAGTTACCATTGTGCTGAAGAGTAAAGCTTATGGTTAAGTTGTGGGTGGATCCATGATTTAAGTTTTATAGTATGTTGTTCCACTCAATGAGCAATAATGCTGATGTGATATAACATCAGTGTAGAGTTGTTCACTGCAAACATTTGCTATGCTGACTACAGAAAGTGTTTTAAGCATACAGTAAAAGTCAAGAGTTCCTATTACTCACTTTTACAAGTAAACAGTTGTGTAACTTACTGACAAATGTTAGACTTTAGGTAGAGTGCTGTTAAAGGAACACTCCACTATTTTTGAAAATAGGCTAATTTTCCAACTCCCCTAGAGTTAAACAGTTGAGTTTTACCGTTTTCGAATCCATTCAGCCGATCTCCGGGTCTGGCGGTAGCACTTTTAGCTGTAGCTAAAAGGAACTAATACCGGTAATCAAGAAACTTTGCTGCCGTACCATGGGTGCAGCAGGCGCAATTATGGCGCTTTTCCACTGCATAGTACGGCTCGGTACGGTTCACTTTTGGGGGGTTTTCCACTGGGTGTACAGTACCTGGTACCTGGTACTTTTTTTAGTACCACCTCGGTTGGGGTTCCAAGCGAACCGTACCGTTACCAAAACGTGACGTGTAAACTCTGCTGATCACGGATTGGCCGAAGAGAATCGTCACTACCTGCGTCACTGAACTTGCGACAGGAACACAAAAGAACCGCTAGATTTAAATCAGCACAGCCAGCGAAGGATCGAACGCAACTGTTTTGAACGAGCGCACCTTTTTTTAACAACCAAGTTTTGTTGTCCGTTGCGGGAGAACAGATGTTCCTCTCGTTGATAGCAGAGGAGCGGATCCAGCGAGAGCTTGATGAGGTGACGCGGAATGAAAAAGTTTTTTTTAGGAGTCGTGCGCAACTATAACGACATGTAAATAATCCCGCCCACTCTAAAGCGGTACTGAACTGCAGTGGAAACGCAAACCGTGCCGTGCCGTGCCGTACTGAGCCGTACCGAGCCGGGTCGTACCACGCAGTGGAAAAGCGTCATTATATTACGCAGCACCTGAAAATAGTCCCCAGCATGCTCCCTGTGCAAGCAGGTGGTCACGTTGGTTATGTTGGCAGGAGTTAGCCTATTTTCAGGCGCTGCGTAATATCATTGCGCCTGCTGCACCCATGGTATGGCAGCAAAGTTCCTTGATTATTACACCGGAATGAGAGTATAGTTCCTAGCCATATTGGCCTAGAAAATAGCAGCTTTTCATTTTCCGTCGGTCTTAGTACACGATGTAACTACAGAAGAGTCAAGTTTTAAATAGAAAAAATATAGAAACTCTTTGGTCATTTTTGAGCAAGATGCTAACGGTCTAATCAGATTCAATGATCTATGCTAAGCTACAGCTAAAAGTGCTACCGCCAGACGGTAAACGGTAAAACTCAACTGTTTAACTCTAGGGGAGTTGGAAAATGAGCCTATTTTCAAAAATAGTGGAGTGTTCCTTTAAATGTAGGTAGTTTTGGGTGGATTTTACATGGGATTAAATCTACCCAAACCAAATTGAGTGTGATTGTTACCTCCGTTTCTTTCTGGAATGGATCAGTTTTTACAGTGCATTACTGAGGATCCTTGAAATAATGTAATGATAAAAGATTTTTATTGGGTTCATAAAGAGACAAGAACAGCATTAAAATACCAAGTGAGTCCATATGACTGCATTAATGCATTACACATCAAGCCTAATGAAGCTTTGTGTTTAGGTCACTGTTCACTAAAAATCTTGCATAACAGTCATGGTCACCATTCACTTCCACTCTACAAAGAAGAACAGTCTGGATGTTATGCTATACTTCATTTTGTTTTATAAAAAAGAGGAAATCATGAGGTTGAGTGAATTATTTTATTTTTATTTTTTATTCCTTTAACTTTTAAATATGTGTCCCTTGTGCATTTGCTGTTAGAGCATTGGTATTAAGAGTAAATGGTATTAAATTATGTCATTATGATAATAATGATGATGTGCATTGTGTTTATATTTTGTTAAACAGTTATATAGTCGTATATAGTTAAAGATCATCAGCTAATAGCTATAAAAGTGTATATATTGGTCACACTATATTAGGTGGCTTTAACTACTATGTACTAACATTAAATACATTCAAGAATATGGATCTACTGCATGTTGTTCTGGAAAATTTCCACTTTAACTGCTAATGAGTTTGAAGTCTGGGAAGGTTAGGGTTAAATGCAAGTACTTTACATGTAAAGTACCCCACCTAATATAAAGTGTTAACACTTCATTTGATAATTTGATTCCATACAAATACAATATGGGGGTTTCATATTTGATAATTATAACCAACTGATCTGTACATGTGTATTCATTTGACTGACTTTTCTCTTCAAGGACATTATATAAATCTCATAGTCACATGAACTTCAAACATCAAACAAAGTTTTATTTGTACACTTGTTCGACACAAATGCTAAAATATGTGTTAAAACACCTTAAAGGTTAACTACACTTAAGGAAGAAATAACCAGCTTCCAGTTTTTTATGGACTGTCAACACAATTGTGCTGTCAGCTTGGAATTCTGAAGATTGGTTTTGCCACCAGCCATGCTTGTGACATTTCAGTCAGCATTATGTCTGAAAAACAACATGATGAATTGAAAAGCAAGTTTAAAATGATACAGGAACTTGTTAGGGCTTTTCACACTGCATTTAACCCGGGGTTATCGTCGTTCCGCGTTTGAGCAGGATTAGCACGGCTTTTAAGCTTCACACTGTGCCACACGTGAAAAGTGTGAAATAATGCAGTTTCATAATGTTGCAGTTTTTAGAAATTTTCAACAGCTTTGGTTGCGGCTAGATGCTATAGCATGCGGGAACACCCGCGTCGTTTTTGCGTTTGGCGGGAAAATGTGGTGAATGAAACCGCGTCAACTAGAGTGAAGAAGAGACCGCTTAATTCTTACCTTACAATCCGTCCATTGTAGAAAACGTGATAATACAGTCAGCAACACAGCCTATCCACCAATTTCTTCAACGCGGAAGTAAGCCTATGGGTGAGACTTCCGGTTCATTAGCCGCTGTAGGTAAATAATGAGGAGAATAACAACGTGCATTAGGCTAAACGGTAACACTGTTTGCACTACAAACCAGTGTGTTCATAATTAAGACAATACATTAAAATAATATGATAAGACACAGCAACTTTCAATATCAAGCAGCAAAACGAACTGTTTTGTTCAGCTAAAAATAGCTGGACGGAGTTGACGCAGATGAGACCGGAAGCCAGACCCATAGAATTTACAAATGGCAGCTCCCATTTTTACCACAAGAAAAAGGTGGATAATACGAGGCCCAATGCATAAACAGGTCAAGTGCTGCATTCATCCAATCAATGACACTGACTCCATAAATATGCAAATAAGAACATTAACTCGCAGTTAGGAATGTGTGAAACGTCAATTCATGAAAACACAGTAGCCTACTATTAACCCTGTGTAAATTATGAGCAGTGTGAAACATGAGGCAAGATAACCCAGGTTTATATTTCAAGTGTGAAAGCCCTTTTCGCAGCTTGGTTGACTCCACTCACTATTACAAAATGTGTTACAAATATGTTAAAGAGAATTATTTATCTCTCATTTAAAGATGAGACTTCATGTAGGCTAGTTACTGCAGCATTTTCTTATTTTTTATACTTTTACATCCACACCCACAAGTGGTGGCAGACAAATGAAGTGAATGCTGCACAACCTGCTCAGAAATGTTTTATCTGCATATTATCTGATGTGCGGCAAAAAATGTGAAATTATCTGATAGACCTTTTACCAGCACTTCAACTTGAAGACGAGCTCTGGTTCTACCAGTTTGAAAACTGCGAGACAACAGCTTCAGTTCCTCAAAAAAAAAAACCTGTGTGTGTTAAGTGTCGAGTCAGTCCATCGTCCTGATTTCAGAGTGAGCTGGCACAATGGCTGACGGAGAGCATTTTTTGTCTGGTGGTCCAAATAATCACCCGGCATGCCACAGAACAGCTAAATCACAGGTGGACCCTCAGTATGTGGACAACTTCAGGAGAAAACTGAAATATTTCTTCATGAGTCCATGCCAGAAGTACAGAGCCAGAGGTCGTAAGCCGTGGAAAATGATGCTGCAGATACTCAAGATTGTCATAATTACCTTCCAGGTATGGGATTTACTCCAGAACTACTGCATTTTGAGTGGTCAATATAAGTTAGTTTAATGCTGAAATCCACGTTATTCTAAATATTTACTCTTAAGTAATCAGTTTTTTAGTAGTCTGTTAGCAGTAGTCTGCCACATCAGGAGAACCTTTTAAGTTACACAGATTAATTCAATAACCAATGCAAATCCTTTCATTTTCAGAGTGCATTACATTTAATATGTAGTAGTTTCTCATGCGTCTCACCATCCTTAGATTTCAATTGTTTCGTAAAACTGGAAATATGACTGTGACCATGTGTCTTATTTCAAAGCTAAATTTCACACTTCATTTACTGTCAATTTGTTAGTCTAGATAAGCTGTTCTTGATGATATTGTTTATAAAATTTATTATGATCTGCCTGCGTGTTGTATTTGTTCCACAGTTAGTTTCTTTTGGATTGAGCAATGAGATGATGGTCACCTTCAAAGAGGAAAATATCATCGCCTTCAAACATCTTTTCCTGAAAAATTACCAGGACAGAAATCAAGATTATGCCTTGTACACAAGACACGAGGTTCATGACCACATCCTGTACATAATCAATAGGGTAAGTGCTTTGGATTACACTGTAAAAAAAAATTCCGTAAAATTTACGGTAAAAAAACGGCAGCTGTGGTTGCCGGAATTTTACCATAAAAAATACGGTAGCAACATTTTAGGTTTTACTAACCGTACTAATACGTAATTTCACTAACTGATATAATGTTAATATACCAACCTACTGAAGTACTGAAATCTGTTTTGTACCTTTGTAATACACTGATAACCACCAAATGCAGGAGGTGATGAGAAAGTCACATGATGAACCAAAGCCCATCACAAGCAGCTTTTAAATAATAACATATATAGAAGGTGCACAGTGTCATTCACACAAACACTAAACACCATCACGGTAACACACATGAAACTGAAATAATGCAATAAACATTAATTTAACAACATTAGGTGTAACACACAACCCTAATATACAAAACTGATAAGAAAAAACTAAGAGGAAACATAGTTATTTCAACAAAAAAAACATCAAATTTGAAATGTAACGCAGGGAATTCTGGGAACGTCAATTTACGGTTATTCACTTTTTTGTTACTGTAGCATTTTTACAGTCTTTTACCGTTTAATTCACGGTCATATTTTACAGTGTACACACTGAAAAAAAGCATGCTTTGGACCAACTTCAAAAATAAATAAAATAAATAAATAAAATAAAAAGTCTTAACTTTTAACTTTTAAAACTCTTTAAGTTTAACCATAAACTTAATTTATTTTATTTAGATACAAGCAATATATATTTATTTATTGCAATATACAATATATATTTATTTATTTATTTCACCATAAACAAAAGCTAAATTACTTATAATATGGAAGTCAAATGTTTACTCAAGGTAAACAAAAAAAACATTTCGTTACTATATGTGAGCCTGGAGCACAAAAGCAGTCTTAAGTCTCTGGGGTATATTTGTAGCAATAGCCAAAAATACACTGTATGGGTCAAAATGATCGATTTTTCTTTTATGCCAAAAATCATTAGGATATTAAGTAAAGATCATGTTCCATGAAGATATTTTGTAAATTTCCTACCGTAAATATATCAAAACTTAATTTTTGATTAGTAATATGCATTGCTAAGAACTTCATTTGGACAACTTTAAAGATGATTTTCTCAATATTTAGATTTTTTTTGCACCCTCAGATTCCAGATTTTCAAATAGTTGTATCTCGACCAAATATCCTAATGATGTATAAATCTCAATTTCGAAAAATTGACCCTTATGGCTGGTTTTGTGGTCCAGGGTCACAGATGTTTAATTTACTCAAGATCAACTAAAAACATTTTGTTACTCAATGTTTAATTTAGTTCACTTAAAGATGGGAACATTGTTTTTGAAAGACCTCAATGTTTATTGTGATGTCTTTTAAAAAATATAATCTTTTAAAAAATCTATCATAAATAAATAAGCCAACCAACCTACGATAATTTCTGCGGTCAGTAAAACTAGTAAACCAGTATGTGTTCCGCACATCAACACACTATTTAAACAAAATAGTTTCTTTTCATTTTTCTATGAAGAGTGTTATTTGTTTTTAGACACACTAAACAGAAAAGGTTTAAACTGAAAACTATGATTTTCCATTATTATCTGATTAGACAATGCATTTTAAATAAATGACATTGTTTCAGTTATTTTCAGTGCATATTTATAATGTACAGTGAGAACTGGAACATTAAAATAAGCAGAAAAAGATCGGATTTTCAAAGAAACTCAAGTTAAATCTAACCCTCCTCTCCTACGAATGCAAACCGAATATGCAAATGGAATATGCTGAAATCATGCTGGATAACATTGTTCTCTAGGATTTGCACAGACCTGTGGAGTTTACTAAATATTAATCATGAAATGCATGTAAATGTGCAAAACAAGCACTATATATGAGCTAAATATTACGTTTCATAGAGGTGGCGTGATTTAATCTCTTTTATCGCTTGCATCTGATTTGTCTGATTGTTTTTTTAGTATCTACACCCACAAAACCTGACGGTTGATAATCATGCGTATGAGAGGATTGATGACGTGTTCACTCCTCTGTCCATCTGTCAAGACTTATACCGACATGCTAACGTTTTACCAGCCAATGAGACTTTTGATATTGATCCACATGTAGAGACAGGTACATCATCATTTGTCATAATAACACAGCTGTACAATCTAATGTAATTACTGTGGTAAGGATGGCAGAAGTCATACAGTTATTGCGCACAGTTTTCTAAATAGTAAACATCCACTGTCACATTAAGATGAAAAACCAAAGACTTTTGTGATAGAAGTTAAATGTGCTGTAACATTAAATAACTTTTGGTCTTTGATTGATTTACTTGATTTGCAGAATGTCTTTGGATTTACCCCATTTCACTCTACAAGAAGGATGATTTGGAAAATGGCATGAACCTCACTTTAGATTTTCAAAGGTGTGTACATTACATTTATATTTGAATCATTCATCATTAAATTCATTGAGTTTGTGCTTTATTTTTGACTTGACATTTTTGTGGTTCATTTCCAGGTTGTTAGCAGTAAACATCTATCTCAAAGTGAAGGCTATCAGCCTTCAAACAGTGCGTCATAAGGAGTTACCGGACTGCTATGACTTTACCGTTAATGTAAGTGTTAAATGTCACACATACGTGTCTTTACGATAACACTTTGTTTTGTAAGTGTAACTTTGCATGTCAACTAGCAGTCATCTGCTTTATAACACTTTATTTTGATGGTTCAACAACACACATTCTACTGCCTATCTTTGCAAGTACATGTCAACTTATTCTACAAACCGAGACAAAAGAGATAGCTGACATGTAGCTGCAAATGTACTTATAGTTAGTAGAATGTCTAAAGTGCATAAAGTGCAACTGTCTTGAAACTCTTAATTCTCTGTTTGCTTAACATCCAAAGACAGCTGCTTCTGCTTTAGGTTTCAAAAGGCACATTTCCAAAAGTCCATTTACTAGTCATAACCACACAGTTTCCAGGATTGGTTAATAGAGGTTTGTCACATGAAGACTAGACATTGCCCTCTTCTCCTTCATTTTTGCTTCCATTTCTTTCATGTCAACTTATTTTGTTGATTTCATGCCGTTTCGTCACAAGCTCTCAAGGTCTTTATTTCTCAATGTTAACCAGAAGATGTCTGACTCAGAGCTGGAATTCCTATTGGACAGGTTAAAGTTCATTTGATAAAGTGGGTAATCTGCTGCGTTCGGTTACAGATCAAGTTTGACAACCATGCACACAGTGGACGAATCAAGATATCTCTAAGCAGTGATGTTCAGATAAAAGTCTGCAAGGACTGGAAGGTTTCTGGCTCAAGTAAGTTGTGATATAGGACCAAAAATAGAACACCCACATACCCACACACACAAACACACACACACACACACACACACACACACACATGTCTGATCAGCTATCCTTGTGGGGACTCTCCATAGGCGTAATGGTTTTTCTACTGTAAAGACCGTATATTCTATTGCCCTACACCAAACCTACCCCTAAACCTACCCCTTACAGGAAACTTTGTGCATTTTTAGATTTTCAAAAAACTTAATTCTGTGTGATTTATTAGCTTGTTTACCCGTGGGGACCTCAATTTAGGTCCCCACCGTGACACAAGTCCCCATGAGTCTGTGTGTATTCAGGTTTAAGTCCCCACCAGAATAGAAAAACAGGCACACACACACACACACACACACACACACACTGAAGAATTTTAAGAATAACATCTAAAACATGATACTTAAAACAACAGAGAACTTCCTGAACTGAGCAACCTATGAAAGACAACATCTGAGAAAATAAAATATTTAATCTGAGCCTAGGAAACCAATTGAACATGAACAACATTCAAAGTTTGTGACAAGTTGCAAGTTGAGATTTAACTTGGGCAGAAATTATTAGTGTGGTAACATGAAATAGGAAGGTTTGAGGTAGAATGATTTCTTTAATCTAGTCTAAGGATTTCTGTCTGTAGGCTTATTTATATTTTGTTATAGTCAGTGCAGAATATTTACAACAACATTTGGCTGACTGCAATTTTGCCCTAAAATAATTTCTCATACTGTTCTCTTTATTGGCTGGAAATGATGACACAAGCAGCTCTATTTGTGTTTGTCAAAAGTGTCTGCACAGCAAATGCAGCACAGGTGTGTGGAGTGGTTGTGTGGGCAATGCCTAATTGTTGGCCGTTTTTTAACACAGACATGCTAATGAGTGCCACGTGCTCTGCTGCTGTCCCGCTGCTCTCAGGGTAGTGATCAACTCTCATCAGCCAAGAAAAAAAAAGTACTGTGCCTGTTTAGTCCTTACTTTTAGTAAGAGAAATACATTTAAATACATACACAATTAAATATATATATTTTTTATTTTAAGTCAAATGAGAAAAAGTTTAAATGTTTGCATAAAAAAATCTTAATATATATTTTAGGTAGATTTTTTTTCAAATATATAATTTCATAATTTTGTTTTTAAATTATTTTTATACTTTAATTTTCTTGTTTTAGGGTTAGGTTAATGTTTTTATATTCTAATCTATGAGTTACTTAAAGCTGTTATTTACATTTAATCATTGGGCAGATGTTTTTATCCAAAGCAACTTGGGGCAATAGATGCAAATGAGATGCAAATTAGGGCAATAGAAGCAATCAAACCAACAAATGAGCAGCAATATGTACAGTGCACAACATAAATGAGTACACCCCCTCTGAACAAATACTAAAGATGTATTTTCTTATTGATCACTAATACAATTCATGGAAAGATGGCAAAACAGACATTTATTAAACATATACTTAATAAAAACAGAGAAATATATGTCATTAATATCTGTAAAAAGTAAATTAGCCTATTTTATTTAAATGAAGGATTGCCAAAATGAGTACACCCTAGATTTAATTCAACAAATGTATAATAATCTAGTACTTAGCAGTATACTTAATTTTAAGCATACTGTTCTGGCCCTTCTTGGCACAAAGTGTAACAAAGTGTATCTGTCCTGTTTAACGAAAAGTAGATAGAACACAAATGAGGAAAATTGAAGCAAACTAACAAAAGAGTGCTATGAGAAGTCCCTGTTAAATCTAATCCATCTACACACACACACACAGACACACACACACACACACACATGCACACACACACAGAACTCACAACTCACACACACACACACACACACATACACAGACAAACACACACACTCAAACACACACAACACACACACATACACAGACAAACACACACACTCAAACACACACAAACACACACACACACCACACACACAACACACACTCAAACACACACACACACACACTCACACGCCGCACACACACACACCACACACAGACAAACAGACACAGACACACACACACACACACACACACACACACGTTTACTTAGCTATCTAATTGGGGACATTCCATAGGCGTAATGGTTTTTATACTGTACAAACTGTATATTCTATCACCCTACACCTAAACCTACCCCTCACAGGAAACTTTCTGCATTTTTACAATTAAAAAAAAACTTTGTTTACTTTATTTTTATAACAGTTTTACAAATGAGGACGTCCCCAAAGGGAGGTTTTTGGAGATTTTGTCAGATTTAGCTCACTTTTGGGTACAAATTTTTCCCCCAAATATGGTTAAGTAGGTACACACACACACACACACACACAAAAGAACACAAAATCCCCTCTATACAAAATCAGCAGTCATCATAGTCATGACATTAACTAAATTATTAGAGCATATTTGGAAACTTCAGGCAGGCTTAAACATTTATGAATGATTATATACTAAATATCAAACAAGTGACCAATCTGCAAACACGTAATGCCACAACTTTTCTTAGAGCTGGCTTCACTTTTATGATCCACTTGCTGTCCAGGTGATTTTCAGTGTACATACAGACCTTATGTAGCTCCGCCCCTTTTCAGCTCTATTCTGCTTTAACATTTTTATCATAACACAGTTTTCAAATATTAAATGTGACCAGTCACAAAACCAGTCATAAGGGTCTTTTTTTATGCACCATCTGAAAGCTGAATAAATAAGCTTTCCATTGATGTATGGTTTGTTAGGATAGGACAATATTTGGTCGAGATACAACTATTTGAAAATCTGCAATCTGAGGGTGCAAAAAAAATCAAAATATTGAGAAAATCGTCTTTAAAGTTCTCCAAATGAAGTTCTTAGCTATGCATATTACTAATCAAAAATTAAGTTTTGATATATTTACGGTAGGAAATTTACAAAATAACTTCATGGAACATGATCTTTACTTAATATCCTAATGATTTTTGGCATAAAAGAAAAATCTATAATTTTGACCCATACAATGTATTGTTGGCTATTGCTACAAATATATCCCAGCGACTTAAGACTGCTTTTGTGCTCCAGGGTCACAAATGTTTAGCTGCTTACTACTAAATCTCACTTTTTGACCAATAAAATGGAAGCTTTGTGCTGAAATTCTCACTGTACTGTTATTTGACAGCCAAAAAAAGTGTCCAAGTACTGTTTGTATTACACCTTGCAAACTTGAAAATGTACTTGTATTATCCTTAAGTGTCCAAGTTCTTTCTAGGGCCTCTGTAGCTTCATTCCTTACTGATTTTCGATACACCCCCCACTCAACATGTTCATGTGATCAGTTATGCACTGCATGAAAAATGAGGATGATGAATACATTTCTAGTCACTGATTTACCTATGTTGTCCATGTAACTAACTAATAGTATGTGAGAAAATGTCTGAAAGTCTGTTTTGCCGTGTTTGTTCCAGCAGACCTTCACTATCAGCTCATCGTTCTGTTCGACTGTGTGGTGATCTGCTCCTGTTTGCTCTCGCTCATCCTCTGCACACGCTCAGTCTACAACGGCATGCTCTTGCAGTTTGTACGTCTGATATGGCCGTCCCATTAAAGGGATAGTTCACCCAAAAATTCAAATTTGCTGTTAATTTAGTGTTCAGTTTCTTGCGCAGACCAATCGTTTCACTTCATAAGACTGGGCAAATGGCCTCTGGTCATTTGAGAGGTGACTTTTTTCTTTAGTAGAACAGTAAAGAAGATCATTGGTGATTCATAAAATGCAAGTCAATGGCTACCGGCACTTTGAGACTCAAAAAAGCACATGCAGAAAAAAAACACAAAATTAATTCCTGTGGCTCTTGACAATATATTGAGGTCTTATGAAGTGAAACGATTGGTCTGCGCAAGAAACTGAACACTAAATTAACAGCAAAGTTTAATTTTTTGGTGAACTATCCCTTTAAGTGTAGCTACAATTACAAGCCCAAAAAAACACTATTCTATTCTATTCTATTCTATTCTATTTTTAGGTGCATACGAATAAAATAGTAATGTTGTGAAGTTGTCATATTACAGGAATAAAGTCATAAAAGTAAGAAATTAAAGTCAGTAGGTTATGGAAAAGACTTTACAACCATATTTGGGGTCACACTTTAGTTTGGGGACTAATTTTCACTAATGACTAGCCTAACTATTAATTATGACTTTTGTCTATGTCTTAATTTGCTGCTTATTAATTGTTAGTGAGGTGTTTGGGGTTTTGTTTAAGGGATCTACAATATGGTCATGCAGAATAAAACATTAAGATGTGCTTTATAAATACTAATAAACAGCCAATATGCCAGTAATATGCTTGCTAATAAGCAACTCATTAATAGTGAGAATTGGTCCTTAAAGTGTTACCCAAATTACACATTTTATCCAAAATGACTGCAGCACAGACGTCAAATGAGTTATATCATACTTTAAAAAACAATAAATGCCTGCTACTAACATGTCATATGCGTGTGCTTTCTCATCAGGAGTACACCACATTCGCATCCATTTACCTCAATAAAAGAGTTTTCTGGTCTGAGAGAATGGAGTTCATCAACGGCTGGTACATTCTCATCATCATCAGTGACACGCTGACTATTGCAGGATCAGTTCTCAAAATATGCATACAGAGCAAGGTGAGCAAGAGATGCGCAACAGAGGTTAAGTCACGGTCTGTTTCTGTTCATCATATGAGCTGACAGGCACAATAGTGTAGATGCATGCACTAATGCTCAGTACTTGTCTTGTTTTCAGGAACTGACAAGTTATGATGTGTGCAGTATTTTACTGGGCACAGCAACAATGCTTGTGTGGATTGGAGTAATGCATTACCTGAGGTTCTTTCAGAAATATTATGTAAGTCGCTCATTTATTCGTTTTTTGTGTGTTTTTTAAACATTAAGCCACATTTAAAAATAAATACAAAATAAAAAAATAAAGTGGCATTAGCAAGAACTTTTAGTGTATTTCAGTGTATTTAGTAATTAATGTTAGACAGTGATGAGTCTGTATTTCTTGTGTCTCCAGATCCTCATCCTCACCCTGCAGGCTGCACTTCCTAACGTCATTCGATTCTCCTTCTGCGCTGTTATGATCTTTCTTAGCTACTGCTTCTGCGGATGGATCGTTTTGGGGCCACACCATGAAAATGTGAGCAATATTAAAAAATATATTCATGACTATAACATACCAAAGCCAGCATGAACTGTGAAAGTTTGACCTTTATTGCTTCAGACGTTGTGTCAAACCTTTCCCATGCTTATACTTCTGCGTATACTTCTTACATTATTATATATTGTCTTGTCTTTATATAATCACAGTATATGTACAGTGTTGTCATTATTCTATACAGTGGACATCATTTTTTTTCTTTGTTCTTTTATTATTAGTATGGCTTCATACTATATGAGGATTAATACAATATTTGTAAATGTAAAAACTAATTTAATGTGCTATAGGACCATTTTTGCAAAGGCAAAGGGGTGATGAAATTAGGATGTTTTTAAACCCTGAATTAAATATGCATGGCTTTGTACGATCACAGAAGCTTTCACAAACTATATTACATTTTTCATGCTACATTTTTTGTTTTTCACAAATAAAATTAACCCTAAACCCTGCGAGATAAGCCATTATTTAAATAGATTGCTTGATGCGTTCATTCAATCAGTAATTTTGACACTGCAAATGTGCAAATAAAGACCTAACCTGCTGTTTACTAATGTACAGCGTGAAACCTTGAAACCTGAAAATCCTAAATTAAATCCTGCCTTCAACAGTAAAAATGAAAGAAAATAAATATTGTATAGATAAAGTGTAAACATATTAAATGGCTATGCATGCAGTTACAAATTAATTTTTAAAACTACATGAAATATTCAGTGCAGTTTATACATGAGCTCACAAAAGCTACATGCATAAAAAATAGTTTTAGATGGAGTATGAGTATTTAATATCAGCTAGTCATTTAAGTGGCTTAAATTAAAATAAAACAATGGCATCCCTGCTTTATGAAGAAAATGATGCAAATGCTTATTTCTCCACAGTTTCGGTCATTTAATATGGTAGCTAACTGCCTTTTTTCCATGATTAACGGGGATGAAATCTACTCAACCTTCACCAAAATCCGAGACAAGAATGATCTGGTGTGGATGTTCAGCAGAATGTATATCTACACCTTCGTCCCACTCTTTACATTCATGATTCTGAGCCTCTTCATTGCCCTTATCACAGACACCTATGAAACCATCAAGGTGAGTCTATTCAAGTGCATGCTTTGGTTTTGTGGTGCGCTAACACACTGATACGTGATTACTAGGATGTGATCGATTATGTGCAAGTTATGTGCTGAAGTTTGGGTTAGTTGTGAGGAGTAGTGATGGGCTTATTGTGACTATGAATACTGTGAACTAACTGTAAGGCTGACAGTCTTAGCAAGCACCGTGAATGATCACACATCATGACTCTGCTCTCTCTTTACCTGCAGCACTATCAGAAGCATAGAGCGCCGCTATCAGAGCTGCAGGCTTTCATAGCTGAATGCAAAGAACCACCGAAGTCGGGGAAGAACATTGTGGATGAGCAATCCTCCACCTTCTGGTGCCTTTGTGCTCCTTGTGTGAACTGCACCTGAAACAGATGAGAAAACTGCATTGCTCAGCATCTCATGCATTGCTGCAAACCAGTGGCTCTCGATTGGTGGGCCGTGACTAGAAATGGGTTGCAGGTCTTTTCTTACAGGATCATGGACAGCACGAAAAAACGATTAATACCGATAATAAAACATGCATATTTTGAAAGGGAGGAGAAATGTTGCCACATGTTGTGTTAGCATGCTGCCTGCACACATTAGTAGCTAATGAATTGAAAAGGAAAGAATGATTCTGGGAGGAGCTGATGATGCTGATGAAGCATCCAACTTACTTGTGCATTATTATAATATAATTTATTGTATATGGTTCCCTTAGGCAAGATCAAACATATAATATGTTATAGCAAATGATAATAAATGTACATTAATAAATTAATTATAATAATAATTTCTAATAAATCAAGCTACATATGAAATAAGATGCATATGAATAGCACAATTTAAAAACTGTGGTTTGACTTTTTACTGAGAATAAGGAGGCCTGTGACTGAATGCATTTTCTTCTGTTCATAATATGGTTTCTGCAAACAGTCGTAAACTCAGCAATTCAATTTTGTCAATAAACTGACAAAACAAAAATGATCAAGCTTCTCGGTCATCTCAGACTTTGGTCTTGAGTTCCTGATTAACTATCAAGCGCATGCATGCATGCATGAAAATATGACGTCAGCAGCAGATAACCAGTCACTAAAACTTGGTAAAACGTATGTTATAGGCCATGGTGAAACAGTATTAAGGACACAACCTTAAATATTTAGGAGAAAAGT
Source organism: Sinocyclocheilus anshuiensis (assembly GCF_001515605.1). Taxonomy (NCBI): domain Eukaryota; kingdom Metazoa; phylum Chordata; class Actinopteri; order Cypriniformes; family Cyprinidae; genus Sinocyclocheilus; species Sinocyclocheilus anshuiensis. The sequence goes on along the minus strand of NW_015549682.1, from coordinate 629,420 downwards.
GATTAATAAATAGTTATAAAAATAAATAAAAATGTGCATACAATTTTTATGCAGAGAGAGATTTTTTTGACTGAGTTTATTTATTTATTTAGTTGCGTATTTTTTGAGCTGTCATACAATTAATCGCGATTAATCGCATACAAAATAAAAGTATTTGTACATAAAAGTACATATTATATGTGTGTACTGTGTATATTTATTATGTATATATAGGCCCTAAATACACACGTACAGTATATATTTTGAACATATTTACATGTATATATTTCTATTAATATAATTTATATTATATATAAATATATTTAATATATAAACATAACATATTTTTCTTAAATATATACATGCACATGTGTATTTATATTTAGCCTACATAATAAATATACACAGCACACCCACACATATTATGTAAACAAAAACTTTTATTTTGTACGCGATTAATCGTTTGACAGCACTAGCATTTTTTTTTTTTAATATTCCATGTTTCGACCATACAGAAGAAAATAAATCAGTTAATAAAAGACGAGTGAAAATAGGTTAAATAGATATAATATAACAAATAAATGTTAAACAAAATCAAGTAAATCAATAACATTTCTTTGTGTATTTTATTATTTACAGTTAATTTCGATTTGTTCGTAAAATAATGTAAATGCATAATATAATAATATTAAAATATAAATAACTGTATTTTCAAATACAGCATTAAATTATTGAACACTTACACATTTTTTAACAATTACAATTTAAGTTTTTTTTTATTAGCTAGTAAAAAAAAATGTATTAGCACATTCTGAACAATTAGTTTTAAGCAGTGTATTAGTGCAAACGTGCCGCCCTCACATTGGGAGTTCTGTGGAGAATCGGATATGTGTGTTTAGACGTAGGTCGGATGTCCAGATATCAGATGTGTATCCGATTAAAATCCACATTTGGAAGTGGCTCAGATCTGATGCAAAAAAATCGGATCTCGTGCGGGTTTTTGTGTTTACACGTGTGCAACAAATTCCGATCTGTGTCAGATGTGAGCGAAAGATCTGATTTTTTGTGCCAGTGTGAACGCAGCCTTTGATGTCATACACCGATCGGTCTGCGCAGCGCCGCTTCAAGTCGAACACACCTAATTATTATTGAACAATTGCAAATAGCAGTTAACTTAATTCACGTGATGTGCGCACTGCTAGGCATCTTTGGTTTCCTCTTTTTGTCTAATTTAGATGGAAAATGTGTGCCTTTTTATCGTTTGAGTCACTTATCAAAAGTTGCTAAAAGTTGGCAAAAAAAAAAAAGATAGCTACATTTGTTGCTAGGTGCTTTTGGAAGAAAAAGTTGCTAGGGTAATCTGAAAAGTTGCTAAATTGGCAACACTGGGAAGGATGGTCCAGCCAATCAAATGGCGAGTTGCTGGTTGCTTGACAACAGGCTGGCCAATGAGAGTAGTGCTTGTTTATGTAGAAGAACAGAGGTGCACTTCAAATCATCCAAACATCTCCTGCGCTTCAGGGCAGGTGGGTGATACTCGCGCTGCGGTCTCACACAAACAAACACACGGCATCTTTAAACACTTTAAACACGGACCAGTCTGAAAAACCTCATCGGTCTGTATCTTGGATCCGTGGAGCCGCAGCTGATGTAAGTCAACCTGTGTGACTGTGTGTTAGCCGCTGTGCTAAAGCTAAAACTCCGGCTGTGTCTCTAATTGTAGTGTGCTGCCTACATAGACAGCGCGTCTAGGTGCGAAGAGACATGTTCAAATCCGCCCAAAAATGCTGTCTATGTAGCTTAGCTGACTGAAAACAGACCCACTGCGTCCTTTGAATGCTAGCGAATGCGAGTAAACAAATGTGTGTGAAATATGATTTTCAAATAAGCAATGTTATAGTGAGAACTGAGAATATTAGAATCAGGTGTAACTAGTGTCGCTAAGTAGTGATGGCAAAATTCTTCAAATACAAATGTATTGGGTTCATTACCCGCAGTGCACGTTTCTGCCATCTAGTGATAAAACCCAAACAATCCCACTGAATCGGGTTGCTTTGCTCTAATGTCATTTCGTTTTGAAGCAATAACTCATTTGGCATTGGTGTTGGAAAGCAGGTGCATAATGTAGTTGTTAAACAAAGTAATAATAAAATCAGTAATAAAACAGCATGTAGGCCAGACTCGTGTGGGCTATACATTTATATTTTATATAATGCATGTTCATTAACTAAAACTTTTTTTTTTTTTTTTGAGATTTGAAAATGTACAGGATTTGTGGACTAGGTAAAAATATATTAATTGTAGTGGGAGTAAAACTGTTTAGTTTCCTCCTGTATTGCTTCTGTAACTGTGCTGAGTTGATCAGTTCTGGCTTTTGTTGAGGAGCAGGATATTAAATTACAACCGTGCTTTAAATGAGAGTAATGTCATATAAGTTAATGTTCCACCCATCCATGAGAGCTCTTGTGAAATCAGAAGAATGAGAATCACTCCAGCTGCTGACATGGAGTTAAAGTCCCTTATCTACTCTCTCCCTAAGCATGCTAATATCTTCTTGATAAACCTCTCTCCACCGCCCAAGCCTCTCAGAACAGAATGACCTTGACTACAGAAAGCAATGTTGTTTTTCATAACAGGTACTGAAAACAAAGTACAGTTTAAAACATAAGGAAAAGAAGCGGAGCATAGAGGATTAATTATTAACATATTAGTTCACACATCCATAAATCTGTATGCCAGAACAAACCATATAAAATCAAAAGTAAAGGAAAAATCAGGTCTAAAACATTTTGTGATCAGATCACTGAAAGCACATACTTGGGGTAGTCGGAAAAGCTTGCTTTTTTTTTAATAATAATTAACTTTTTTTTATTATTAGAAACTGGCCAGGTGTATACATGGTCATTTGAATGTATATTATAAGAATGCAGACAGTGGAATCAGAGTTCAAAGCACAAAATGGTGGGAAAAACCTGTTAAAAAAGCTCAGAAATGCTAGAATTGAGCCCTTTTGTTACTGTGAAATTGGCCTTAAATTTCACTTGAAGTGGCTAATCTAACTCTACAAAACCTGCAAATACCCAGTGAAAATAACATAGCGGTGTTTGCTAAGATAAGCATCTGTTACTAATTGCTTATACTTTTTCAAGTAGGATTTTTCCAAACCCTGCCATTATGACCTCTCACATTTTATTTTTGGATTTAGTTTAGTCTCTCTGAATAGGACAGTGGAGTGTAGACCGGAAAGTAGGGCAAGAGAGGGAGTGGGGAATTGGGATCGGGACCATTCCACATCCTTGTTCACCAAACAATGTGTAAATTGAAACACATAATTCACCTTTATATTCACATTTATACATCTTAAATATTTTACTTTATGTATATACACTTCATATAGAATATATTTTGATAAATATGCATTATGGAAACTTGTCACAACAGTAAAAAAGTAAATCGAATGCATTTTTACTAGTGCAGTCAAACGATTAATCGTGATTGATTTTAGCAAATGGCTGCAATATAACAAAGAGTGAAAAATTTAAGGGGGTCTGAATACTTTCCGTACCCACTGTACATACATACATACATACATACATACATACGCATAATAAATTACACAGTACACACACATATATTATGTGAACAAACTGTTATTTTGGATGCGATTAATCATTTGTCAGCACTAATTTTTACATATTTCAAGAAAAGAAAGAGAGAATTTACAGATTGTACCTTGCAAATATCAATGGATTTGATGGTGTGGATAAAAAGCATATGAAAAATGAATGTATGCAAATTAATTTTCCAGGAGGAAAAAGGAACAATGTCTTGGGCCTTAGTCATAACTCCTTTGCTTAACATAAAATATAATATAAAGCATTCTATTGACAATATATCCCAATGGGTTAAGATACTTTTGTTATTTTAAGCATAGTCACTTAATTTTGATACATTTTTCAGAAAATAAGTATTATATCTTAAGTCATTTTGCTTCTCAAGTAAATGTATCTTGATTTGAAAATGTGTAGATAATTGCACTGCAAAACAACAAAAAAATTATATGTAAGAGAAACATTTTTAAAGTAAGTTTTTTTTAGTTTTTTAGGCACAGACCCATTTCATTTGTCATGTTAATTGCATAGCTGATCGTCTACTACACAATTGTGTTGTTGGTAGCACTTCCTCAGAGTGTTTACTGTTTTTCGCGATTGGATGCATCCATGTTTTTTCCTGAATTCTGAATTGAATTGTGAAGTCTTATCTTTTCTTGACAAGTGTCTGTGTGAATGGCTTAACCAATGAAATGGGCTGTGGGGTGGGGTTTGCACTTAACTGGTTTGGGGGGAAATGCACTTGTATGACACATCAATCCTCCTGTGCTTTATGCTTTTCTCGCTCTGTGTGATCTCCACCCGCTCCGTCCCCCGCTGCTTCTGGTAATCCTGCAGTGGGATTCCACGGCTGTTTAATCCGGCTTCACAGGCCTTCTGCTGTGTAATCCAGTGCGCCTCTCTTCGGTTTCAGGTGCGATGGCCGAGTGCTAGCCTCTGTCTCTGGCCCAGCCACTTGTGTCCAGCCTTGCATCTCATTTGGATGAGCAGGACACTGGAGAATCCCATCCGAGCCGAAGGTTGACATGGGAGATTGGTGGACTCCAACAATGATGCCAGATCCATCTCTCGGTGAGCAGCAAACATTGAAATGTTGAGTCGGCTTGATCTTGTTAAGAGACTGAGCTAATTTGAGCACGGTTTGTAATTAATCTGTGAAGTGTTGCATTATATTGAAGCAAATTTTACAATATTAAATAATGTTTCTCCCTGTTCTCTCTTTTTTTTTTTTTTTTTGTTCTGTAATATGTTGGAAGTAATAGTTTAACAAACAAAGAATATTTACCATTTTTACTCATCCTCATGTCTTTCCAAGCCTGACACAAAAGAGTCATTTCTGAAGAATCTTCATGCAACTGTTTTCCATCAAACAGTCAGTTTATAGTGACCATATCTGCAAAACTTCTAATCTTAACAGATTTGTCTGTTAGTTGTTGTTGTTGTATGGGGGGAGAAAAGGTGTTGTGAAGTTTGTTCAAAAATGGTCAAATTTGTGTTTGGATACATAATAGCATACTTATTGGGGAACATCATGAGGGTGAGTAAATAATGACACCATTTTGGTTGTTAGTGAACTAATATTTTTATTAGGTGCCGATCACCGAAGCAGTCTCTTTCTTATTCTTGTCCTGCTCCACTAATAACTCTATTGCAGCCCGAAGGACCATACTTGGGGAAATTTGGCACACAGATAGAGGACAATCTACAATATTACCATAGCAAATTTGATATCTCTATCTAAAACCCTCTAGCACCACCAACAGGTCAAATCTGCACTCATGCCGAGGCTAGTAACGTTTGAACTGTAAGGCCTAGAAACAAAATTCTTATTTTTTCCTGAACTTCTGCAAAGCTGAATGCAAAGAGTCAAAACCAGCATGGTTTCAATTTCAGACTAGTTTTTCTGCGTTTTGAATTGTAATGTATAAAACCTAGTTTTTCAAACTTCTAGACCATTGTCTGATCTTCACCACATTTCACACAGATCATCAGCAGACCATCTTGAAATCCTATTAAAACTTCAGACCATTTTCATTTAACTCATTATCAAATATATAAATGCACCGCATATTGTTTTATTCAATATCTTGGCAACACTACTGCCTGAAGTATGTTTTTTTAATTATTATTTTAAAACTTTTCCTCAACTTAAACTCTCCCAGGTTAGTTCTTTTGCAGCTACACGGCACCATGTTAAAACAGTCATGTTAGACATGTCTAGTTTCGCCAGGCTTTAATAACTTTTCTTTTGTCTTTTGTACAGACACCAAAGAGCTTTCCAGTATTTCTGGGATCAGCATGTCTCCCTCCAGGCAAAACTTGCACCATTCGCTGCATTCCACCATGGCTCTGCCCAAAACCTCCTACAGCGTGTTAAGTGCGTTCTGCACTGAGGAGAACATATCGCAGTGCATCGCATATATCAATCAGGTACACTACAAGAGGAGTTGCTCACATGTCGGATATGATGATGTCAGGGGTTAAACTATTACTATTATCTTTCATCTGATTGGTGATTGAGAAATAAAGCAACATGGATAATGTAATGATTTAAATAGACTTAAATGTAAGTTTTACTAGCATTAAACGCAAAGCAAAGAGTGACGTTTTTACAGCGTTTACTTAGTCCCCATGGCTCCATTTATTGTGGTCTTGCACATGTAACATCAAACGAACAGTGCAAGTGGTGCTTCAGTCCCATTGAATAAATGTGAGGGACAGGGCAGATGTACTTCTACCTTTAAGGCGCCGTAATTCTAGCTCTTAAGATTATTTTGGAGTAATGTTCCTGTCTTCGAGTGAACCTATGGGAACACCCTCCAGGTGTGACGATTGTTTGAAGTCCGTACAGAATGGTGCGGATTCATTGGCTGATTGCGCTAGCGCCTTTCTCTGCTATGTCCTCGCATTTCTCTGTTTCCTTGTTTCATCATGAGTGAGGACACACATGATAAGTGTGTTAAGAGTTTGGGTCTTTGTCATGCTCAAGCCACACTTAATGGCTTTTTGAATATCTCACACTGCAATAATTTAACAGTGAAGTCCTTTAAGGCCCTATTTATGAATAATATGAGAAAATCAGTCATCCCTTGTGGTCTGTGACGATTGTTTGAAGTCCGTACAGAATGGTGCGGATTCATTGGCTGATTGCGCTAGCGCCTTTCTCTGCTATGTCCTCGCATTTCTCTGTTTCCTTGTTTCATCATGAGTGAGGACACACATGATAAGTGTGTTAAGAGTTTGGGTCTTTGTCATGCTCAAGCCACACTTAATGGCTTTTTGAATATCTCACACTGCAATAATTTAACAGTGAAGTCCTTTGTTTAAGGCCCTCTTTATGAATAATATGAGAAAATCAGTCATCCCTTGTGGTCCCGGCTCATGAGCTTGGGTCCTGGAGATCCAGTGTTGAGCTTGAGGCTATTGAGGATCAGCTGATGGATTGCTCCCTTTTTCTTGCGCTCTCACCAGATCAGATGTCATGTGTATCTCTGGTGGAGTTTGCACTTTCGGCTGGGAAAGTGTTCTTTCTACTGCTGTAATGGACTCTTGAGGAGTTTGGCAATAGTCAGAGCGGCACTCTTTCCAAGAAATGTGTCCCTCTTTGGATTAGAGCTTTGAGTGTTGTGACACATGCCATGATAAATTAAATGTAAAATTCAAACATATTGTATTCTATGAGTACATGCACCGCAGTGGAACCACATGCTGTCCGCGGCGCCCAGCTACGACTCAGGAGGCTGTTCAAAATCTCACGCCACTCACATAGTTCTCCATTAAATTACATTATATATGTCCCAAATTGCTGTTAAAGTCCTCATGAAATCCAAATGGACTCTATTTACTTTGTTAGTGCACATTTCTAGTCTTGAGGTGAACAATTAATCCGTGCAATGTGGTTTATCTTGGTAATCAAAATCTGAACATTTGCTTCCACTCTGGAATGATGTAAGTTTGACGGCTTGGAGAGGAGGAGCACTAAAATAAAACCCCACCCTCTACTCAATACTTCGTTTCAGTTGGAAATAAGTCACTATACTGAAATAAAGTCGGCAGCAACTTCCAGTTCACGTGGACTTTAATGTACATAATGACTTCACCCTAGGCTGGAAGAATTCTTCTCCTCCGCATCACCCTAGAGCGCCATTTTGGAGAGTATCACGATGCATGCGTGATTTTCTTGCGCATAAACAACAAATGCACATGGTGCAACGTACGTTGAACACGCCTTGTTTACATTTAAAGGAGAGCATGCACGTGCGTCGTGATACTCTCCAAAATGGCACCCTAAGGTGACGAGGAGGAGAAGAATTGTCCCTTTAAGTATATGGAAGAAGAGGCTGGCTTGATTCCTGAGGCAGTCAAGAAGCTCAGTCACTTCAAGTCAGGAAGCATACGGCTCACACGAACCATCATTCTATGGCGGTTTTGGTGGCAACAGAGAGATCTGTGGTAGAGATCTGTGGTTGAATCTCCCAGGTATGTGTGAGAGAGACGTCCTGAATGCTCCTGTTGCCCAGTTGGGGCTCTTCAGTGATGCGGTGAATTGTTGATTACCCTTTCTTGTCCACTAATGTGGAAATTTGTCTTTGACTTTTCATATACACAAAACGTGTTGCTGAACAATGGGTATCAAAAGAGAGGACAGGCCCCCTTCTGTTCCGTTTGTTTTGCCATTTCACATCTCTGACCATGTGTTGAACAACAATCTTTTTGTTTGCGTGCCACATAGCAATGCCTACGGAGCCCAGAAGTTTATGATGATGTGCTTTTAAGAAGCATTGCCACCATGCTGCATACTGAACCTATTATTTTGAGTCAGGCTGTGCATTCTTACATTATGGGATGGGTTTTACCTGCTGCTCAGCCACTTAAAGGTCCCATTTGTGAAGGCTTGCAACAGACAGAGGCACAGGACGTTTTGGTACGCTCATATCTCATGCACTGACTGGAGACAAAGAAGGCTTTCTCTGATCTGGCAATTGCATTGCTCTAATATGAGCCTCAGTGACCCTCTTTCACAGGCTTCAGCTGTAAAATTCCTGATGCCTCTGTTCATTTGGCAGAACATCTGCTGAATGTCTCTTGTTGGGTTCTGCAAACCATATAAAAGAGGTGCACTATCCAATTTTGGCACTACCCCCCTCATTGCCCACCACTAGGGCTGTCAAAAAAAAATTGGGCTGAATTTAAAATAAAAATCCACATTCGAATGCAAAAACGTTGCATTCGAATTTTAGGTGTGCATCAGGCAGCCTTATCAGTGGCATGCAAGAATTGCGCGATGACGATGTAAGTGTCATTGCATTTTAATGTTTTTCTTAGCTTATCCAGTTGAACCCACTAGATGCGGCACTGCTACCTCCATTCAAAATATTGCGGAAAAAGAGAACATCAATGCGGAGAAGGTCTTGTTTACGTCAAAACTGAAACCAAGCAGTTCACACAGAATGCATATTTATCACATTTTCTAGAGGGACGTCTATCACCGTTGCACTCGTGTCTCGCACAAGAGAGCCGCATGTTTAGAAAGCCATGTAAAATTAACGCAAGTTCAACTTTTAAAAAAACATGTCTCGAGAGTTTATGGTGGTTTTTCCCCATCCCACTGCATCTCATGTTTTTAAATGAAAAAAAAGTACTATTTGTGATTGGTTTTCAGTCCTTTGTATTAAACTATAAATACATACATGTTTCTAATTGTCTAAGCAACTTAATTATATTTGATTTATAAACAATTTAAACATGCACTTTTTTTTCAAAGACAGTTATTTTATTGCTTTGAAGAGACGTGCATTAATAATATTTTGCTCAATTTTAGGGCAGAAAATACACTCCCTGTAAGCAGATAGGAGCTGTAGAGAAAATGCTTCCTCCCAAGAGGGAATCTGGTTTCTACATCCAGTATTTTCTAGTGCTGAAAAAAGATGGCAGTTTGTGCCTTTGGGCAAAGTCTGTCACTGCAAGGCGATGATAAATGTCTTGTGCAGTTTTTTGAAAAACATCCAGTCTATTGAGTCTGGAAAGGTGATCATCTCATGTGGCACATTAATTGCATGGAGGTGATGGTGGTTTTTAGCCTTGAGCCATTTTCTTCCAGACATTAGAGACTGTCATGTGGTCATCAGGATGGACAACGTCAGTGGTCTCTTATGTGAAACCACTAGGGGGGATGCATTTATGCCCCATTCCAAAGCTTCTGTCGCTGAGGGCGTTGCATCTCCCACGTGGTTTGAATCTGGGAGCTGCTCTTTCTCAGGGTACAGGTTGAGGCCTGGAGAATGGAATTTGCATTCTTAGACCGTTGGTCTGATTCAGCAGAGTTTTGACAGGGCAGTAGTGGATCTGCCCTGTTAGTTTTGAGCGAGACCGTTCATTGCCCCATTTCATTCTCTCTGTCTCCTCTATTGTCTCTGGGGATGGACACTCTGGCTTATGTGCTGCCGATGGTCCATCTGAGTGCTTTTCCACGAAGTCTGCTTCCGGCAGTTCTTATGAGGGTCCGGAAGGACAGAGTGCTGGTATCACCATTTTGGCCATTTCACCATATTGTTCTCAGGTTTGGTGTCTCTCCTGGAGGAGCTTCCTTGGGAGATCTGAGGAGCATTTCCCAAAAGCATTGTTAGCTAACTATGCGTCACAAGTTCCATTGAACTCTATTGGTAATGTTGGAACTTGCGACCATAGATGCTTTTGGTAAATGCTTGTCCAAATACCCACACTTGCAGTCTTGCCCACTTGAGAATGAAAAAATGCTCTGGAATGGTATTCAAGGCTAAGTGTATCCTATCATGCACCATGGTCTGCAAATAAATAGTAACTTTTTGCCGAGATCTCGCGAGAGGTTGCGGAAACCTTTTCAGTGTAAGTTAAATATTAATAATAATTAGATATTACATCAAATTTGGTAGTAAAACAAAATGTTGCTAATTTTATTGGTGCAAAAATGAGTGTTAATTTTGTACAAGTGCGTTTTATCACTTTATTAGAAGCACCACAATTACTAAATTGTGTCTTGTGTTACAGAGACTGAACAGATGTTTAAAAGTTTATTTTAAAATGCCAGGTATTGAAAATCAACATAAAGCTCTGTAAATATTTGCATTTAACAATACTATAAGTATGTCCCATCAGGCAATGAAAAGTTCTACACACACTTGTGGTTGCTAATTTTATTGGTGCAAAAATGAGTGTTAATTTTGTACAAGTGCGTTTTATCACTTTATTAGAAGCACCACAATTACTAAATTGTGTCTTGTGTTACAGAGACTGAACAGATGTTTAAAAGTTTATTTTAAAATGCCAAGTATTGAAAATCAACATAAAGCTCTGTAAATATTTGCATTTAACAATACTATAAGTGTGTCCCATCAGGCAATGAAAAGTTCTACACACACTTGTGGTCTTCATGCTCACTTGAACACTTGGGCCAAATACAGGAAATGCATCATGTAAGTAGACAAGTGGTCAATTGCAAAAACCGCAAGTGTGAGTATTTGGACAAGCCCTTATACTCTCAGGCTCGGGGCAGCATGTGGGATCCCTGGCAAGAAATGTGGAAACTACTGGTTAAGTCTTTGAATCAGGCTCTTACATTTTTTGACCAGAGATAATGGAGATACCCTCTGCTAGGAGACTATACGCTTTTAAGTGGTGGTGTTTTTTTTTTTGCGTCACTGTGCAGAGAGCACAATCACAGTCCAGATCCCTGCCCTGTTGGTTCAGTGCTGGCATTCCTTCAAGAGTATTTTTCTACGGGTGCAGCCCCAGCTACACTCAAGGTGTATGTAGTGGCAATTGCTCCCAGTATAGTGATGGTTTTGTTGTGGCCGAAGCTAGGTTGCATATCAAAAGTAGCTTCTCCTTCATTTTGCTCTCTGGATGTCGTTGCAGTCATTTTCTCCTCCATTCTTTGAGTCGTAGGAGAATGAGAGACCACATATGCTACGGATTAACGTTGACTGCATGAGCCAGTGTTGTAAATCTGATCAGCTGTTTGTGTGTTTTAGTGGCCGCAACAAGGATGTTGCCACTATGAAACAACGGATGTTGCATTGGGTATAAGATGCGACTTGGGTGAGTGGCACATCTTCGCCTCTTGGCGTTCAAGCTCGCTCCACGAGAGGTGTTGCACCTTCTCAGGCATTATCAAAGGATGCGACTTTAGAGGATACTTGTGTGGCGGCAGGTTGGGCCTCTCTACACACTTTTATTCGATTTGATAATCTGGATGTTGACTTCACTCTTGGTTCCCAGGTTTTATCTGTTTGAACAGGTGTCATTTTTCTCTCATTGTGTTTTCACGGGCTCATAAACTGGAAGACACTCTGTAATATTACTCTGTAGTAACACTTGGAAGGTGTTCCCATTGAGTCAGCTAATGACGCAGTGTCTCATTCCCTACTCGGGGAACCAGGGTTACATATCCAAGATGTTTCCACCTTGTTTCTTAATAGATTGCTCATAGAATTATAAACGGAGGTAAAACCAATGGTGTTTTTTGAACGGCCATATTGCGATTCTCATCCATCAGAGGTCATCGACTCCCAGCCAGTACTTTGACCTAAAATGACATGGTTTAAAGCATATCAGTAATGGGGATTTAGTTTTTAGGATATACAGTATGTCTGTAAATTAATTGTTTATTCGGACATTTTGCGCAAGATGAGTGATATATAAAAATGGCTAAGATTGTTGTGTCTACTTCACACTTCCGACACGAGTAATTTAACTAACACAAAATATGACAGTTAAAAGGGGTCCGGACTGGACAATGCAAGTTCTCGGACTTTTTACTAGCATGTCAGTTTGCATAGGAATTAAGTGTTGCAATTAATGTTAATTTAACCAAAATTGAAGTTGTTGTTTGTCTTGGTTCTCCTCAGGAGGTGTGTTCGCTGGGCTTGACTGGAGTGAGTTTAGAGTCTAAATCAGGCAGTCTGAGCGCTGTGCCGGTTCTGAACCTGCTCTATGAAGTACTGCAGCTGCAGAGGAGAGCTCAGCGAGCCCTACATGAGCTGGAGACGCAGCAGCTAAAGAACGGCAGTGACCTCGAGCATCTGCAGCACAGCAACTGTAGACTCAAAGTACTCCACTTTCTATGTTTACTCCAGACAAAACAATGGGTTGGAAATATGAAGGAATTTTAAAATGTGATTTCCAGGCCTGGAATAGTCAGGGAAATAAGTAAAATCTTCCTGTAAAAGTCTGGAAGATTTCTGTAGTGAATATGAATTTTTATGATTTCGATGATTTTTTTATTTTATTTTTTATTAATGCCTTTTCACCGGATTTCACAAAGTTTTGATGCCTTGCTAATGATGACTTAATTTTAAATGGTAGAAAATGCTACAAATTTGCCACAGTTTCAGTTACAGTCTGGAGTATGACTTTATTTATTTATTTTTTACCAGTAACACATTCAACATTCGTGAAGTGAGATCTATTTTGCACAGTGCTGTGGTGCTGAGTTTACTAATTTATCCATAAAATAGTGAAATAAGAGGAAAGTGTTGTAAAATTTCTACGCAAAAAACACAAGCAGCCTACTGTTAATTTCTACTACTGTTGTGTAATTGTGTCTCAGGACCAGCTGGAGCACACCAGGAGAGATAACTCGGGCCTGCATGAGGGTGAGCGACAGCTACAGCTGAAGATCAAAACCTTACAGAACTGGCTCAAGTCTGAGAAAGAGGAAGTAAGAGAAACTCAGTTCACATGGTCCAACTGCACCCCACCATGTTGCCCTATATTTGCTAATGCATTTTTGTTCCAGCATTTTCTTTCAACTAAACTACAATTTTGTTTCTCAAACACAAAGTTTGAAAATGCAAAATAGCAATGTATTTTCCACCATATGGTCCCCACTGTGTCTGTGTGTAACCTGGCTGACCTAAAATGAGCCCTGTGTCACTCCTTTCTGAAGTTGTGGGTTATATGACACTTCTTTTGCTAACATAAAGTGGTAAAAAAAGTCAACCAAAAGAATGTCATGATCTGTAGTATCAAAGGCAAATGTGACCCGATCGCTTGCAGTGGAAACGCTGTCTGTCCTAAATGTGTCCCAGACAGCACCACCTACTCGCCTCTCACTTAATATGTAATCATTACTAGACGTGTTATGAGGAAGTGATCACAAGTGATCAAAAGACGTGTTAGAGGTGCATGTTAATACCAGTTGAAAACTGCAATGCATATTGGCCGACCATACTCTGGATAAAGAAAAGTGCATCTTAAAGGGATAGTTCACTTAAAAATGAACCTGCAAGAAGATATTTTGAAGAATGTGGGTAACCGACCAGTTGCTGGTAGCCATTGACTTCCATAGCATGGATGAAAATACTATGGAAGTTAATGGGGACCAAAAGCTGATTGGTTACTAAAAAATGTTTTTTGTAGACCATCCCTTCAATACCTGCTGGAAACAGGGACAATTTTACCTTGTACATGACCATGCACTGACTATATTCTAGTTATAGAGTGTAATATTATAGTAATTTTTTTTATGACTTTAGTGTAGGCTACTGTGCATATACCCTGCATAATAATCATACAGCACCCTTACTTCTTTCTATGTGTAATTAATATGGTGCAGGTACAGAAACTGCAGAGCATCATCTCTAGCCGTGCCACGCAGTACAACCACGACACCAAGCGGAAAGAGAGAGAGTGCACCAAACTAAAGGAACGTCTCAACCAGCTGCTCATGGACAAGAGAGACAAGAAACTCTGTGAGAGCTTGCATTTCTGACAACCTTTAATATAGTGAAGCAGCCAGATGTCTGTTTTATTCTTTTATTTTCCTTTTTAGACTGCAAACATTCACAATTCACATTATCCTGAAAGATTTGAAGTTTACAGTATTTCTGTATTCTCTGTTTTCATTTGTGTTCAGCCATTGAAATATCAAACCATGTGGGAAGGTCAGATGGCAAGAGAGGCCTCTGGAAGACGGGAAAGATGGAGGCCAGGTAACCTGCTCATGTGGCTCTTTGACATGGCATTTGTATTCCTCGCAGTGTAAAACATTTGCTCTTGTGCTGTCAGACACGAGGGCGAGATGTACAGGGCTCTGCTGAGTGATTATGAGACACGGCAGAGATCTCTGATGATGGAGAACTCTGAGCTTAAAAAGGTGTTGCAGCACATGAAGAAGGACATGATCACCATTCTGAGCCCAAAGAAACCCTGCGTCAAAACAGAGCCAGCGAATGATAGCCTCGAGCAGGTCAGAAGTCTCCTCGCACACTCTATGAACAATGACATGTTGTTTAAAGTTGTAAATAGCATCTCATGTTAAAGCATCAAACAGTGTCGTTTCAACTCGATAAACCTAAGTCAACATGAAAGGCACCACCTCTGAATCAACTGTCCTTTTTGACTAACCAATACCTAATTAGCCATTTTTGCCTACTTTTGTACATTAGATAATACTGAAAATTTCTTTCTAAAATCTTACCTGGAGTTATAATATACATGCATACATATTGTTTTATTTTTGGTATAATTTTCTCACCATGTTGTTCCAAACCCGTAAGACTTTTGTTCATCTTTAATAAACAACGATATTTTAATGGAACATGGCAGATTACTTTATGAACGTTACTGAACGAAACGTTCATAAAGAGATTGTAAGAATAATCCAAATGAAGACTGAGCGGAGAGAAATGCATGAGCTTTATGTGATGAACAGATTTATTTTAGGCTTTTTTTCATATACAAACATTGATCAGTATACAAACAGCTCATCAAATATGGTTAAAAAGAAAATGGAGTTAAGCTTCTGTTTACCATATTTGTGTGACCCTGGAGCAGTCTTAAGTCGCTGGGGTATATTTGTGGCAATAGCCAAAAATACATTGTATGGCTCAAAATTATTGATTTTTCTTTTATGCCAAAAATCATTAGGATATTAAGTAAAGATCATGTTCCATGAAGATATTTTGTAAATTTCCTACCGTAAATATATCAAAACTTAATTTTTGATTAGTAATATGCATTGCTAAGAACTTCATTTAGACAACTTTAAAAGCAATTTTCTCAATATTTAGATTTTTTTTGCACCCTCAGATTCCAGATTTTCAAATAGTTGTATCTCAGCCAATTCTAACAAACCATACATCAATGGAAAGCTTATTTATTCAGCTTTCAGATGATGCATAAATCTCAATTTCAAAAAATCGACCCTTATGACTGGTTTTGTGTTCCAGGGTCACATTTGTGCTAAATGTGCAGTACGTGTGTTGATCAATGTTCATATTTATATAAAAAAATTCAAATCTGTTCGTATAAAGCGAATGTGTCTCTTTCAAAGACTTGGATTAAACGGCTCTATTCATTTGGATTGCTTTTACAATCTCTTTATGAACTTATTGTGTTGGTGGAATGGACTGTCTTGGAATATCTTTATTTGTTTGAAGTCTTATGGGTTTGGAATGACATGAGGACGTGTAATTGACAGAGTTTTTATTTTTGGATGAACTATCCCTTCATCAGGCTGTCTCTGAGGGTGAGGAGGAGATTGGTGACTGCAGCAGAGAGAGTCTGGAGCAGTCGTGTGAACAGGCCCGCGAGCAGCTCACCAACAGCATCCGCCTGCAGTGGAGGAAGCTCAAGAGCCACGTGGAGAGACTCGACAGCCAAGGTACGACGTGTGGCTGTTGCTTTCCTTCTTAAATGCTTTTTCAGATCTATAAATGTATGTGTTCTGAAGTAAATGGGCAAAATAAACCAGTGCGACAACAATTGCTTCCAGGGACAAAATACTTGGCAGTGCTGTAGATTTCAATACAACATATTGAGAAAAACCAGCAGCACGGTGAGAATAATTAAGAAGAGGTCTGTTGTGAAATGAAACATAAAACGAAAACCTTCTCATTCAGTCACTCAGACACTTCATTAAAAATAAACTTCAAATGGTATAATCTTTTATAGGAATTTGCGTGGTTTAGGTTTTGGAGGTGGGGTAGAATAACACTGGACAGTTTTACTCGGCGGTATCACTCTTATGATTGGACAGACGTGAGTTGAGCAAATGTCCTTGATTACACATGCATATGTGACCCTGGAGCACAAAACCAGTCATAAGGGTAAATTTTTTTGAAATTGAGATGTATACATCATCTGAAAGCTGAATAAATAAGCTTTCCATTGATGTATGGTTTGTTAGGATAGGACAATATTTGGCAATCTTTGAAAATCTGGAATCTGAGGGTGCAAAAAAACAAAATACTGAGAAAATCATCTTTAAAGTTGTCCAAATTAAGTTCTTAGCAATGCATATTACTGATCAAAAATTAAGTTTTGATATATTTACAGTAGGAAATTTACAAAATATCTTCATGGAACATGATCTTTACTTAATATCCTAATGATTTTTGGCATAAAAGAAAAATCTATAATTTTGACCCATACAATGTATTGTTGGCTATTGCTACAAATATACCCCAGCGACTTAAGACTGCTTTTGTGCTCCAGGGTCACAGATGTAAGAGGAAAATTGTGATGACGCAAATAGGGTGAATTCAAATCATTACATAACATTCAGTTTTCATGTGATTAAAAGATTAATTCAGTTGTCAATGTTTTATGCTGTCATTTGATTACACGACACAGAATTTCTTTCAAAAACAATATTTCGTATTATTGTAAAAAATAAATCAAGTTGTTTATGAATTCAATTGATTAGACATCATTTTGATTATTACATTTTAATGGAATCCAGAAAAATTAAAATGAAAACAAAAAACGAATTTGAGAACAAATAAAACAAATTTCATAGGCCCCTATTTTTTTTTTTTTTTATATATATAAATTGTGTATGTTTCATGATTTCAATAAATTTGACATGCTTTTTGATTACTCAAATTTAATTTAACCATTAAAATGAATTTGGAAAAAAATAAGAGATTATATAGGGTCCTAGTAAATATACATTTTTCTAGTTACACTTTGTTCTAAAATATTTCATCTGTTACATATTGGTCCTGTTCTTGCAAACTGTAGTGATGTTGAATTTTAGACAAAACACTCTTTAGAGTCAGTTCTTTTGTAACGGGCCTTGATCACCAATGCCACTGCTTGTGCTTGTGTTGCAGCGTCGCTGGTGGCGAGTCAGGAGCACGAGGGAGAGGAGATGATGTCCAGGAAGGAGCACGAGGAGGAGATGCAGCGGATGAGAATGGAGTTACAGCAGTGTAAAGAGTTCATCCACATGCAGCAGCAGCTTCTACAGGTCAATGTCTGTACACACTAAACACTAATGTACAGTAGTACATCACTTCCAATATCAGATTCTGTCAATGGTCCCAAACTGGCTGTCAGTGTATTGCCTTATGTAATGATTTATGGATCCTTTGTGTATGAGCATATGCAATTCTGTGTCTCTGGTCCCTTCCATAAATTGGGCCCAAACATAGATCATATAGTGTGTTTGCACTTGCCCCAATTCATGGTTTTAAAAAGTCTTAATTTGCCCTTCCACAAATTAAAGCCTGAAAAGGTCTTAAATCAGAGCAGAAAGTTTTACATTTTTCTTTGTATTCTTGTCTTTTTTTAACAAAATATAAATGTCCAGAAACCTTAAATCAAGATACATTTTGCATTTGAGATATGAAGTCTTAAGAGAAATGTCAACTGGCTATATAAACAGGTTTTCCCCTTGCATTGGCAGATATGTCTTTTTTTTCTTTTTTTTTTCATAATCATAAATTCACTGCATTTTGATAAATTTCTCAGAAAACGAGACTTATCTCATCTCATATTTGCATGGTGATTTAAGAATATTTAGACATTTGCACTGGAAAGCAAGACAAAAAATACTGAGGAAGAACATCAATGTTTGTAGTGTGATCAGAAGGTAAAGTAAAAGTTATTTCCATATTCTAGCTAAGCCATTTTTTTTCATAAAATTAAGTTATGGAAGTTATATTTTCAATTTTTGAAGTGCTTCTAATACATTTCATTGTGTTCTCCTCAGACATTTACATTTACAGAACATAGTGATACACTGTTCCCTTGAATTTGTTCCTTAAATTCTTTAATTGGTCTTAAAAGGTCTTAAACTTTCCTTCATCAAGCTTGCAGAAAGCCTGTAGACGTGCGGCTGTATTGAGTCTGGTGTGTGTTTGCAGCAGCAGCTGAGCTCACCGTGCGATGAGGAGACGGCAGCTCTGCTGAACGACTGCTACACACTGGAGGAGAAAGAGCGGCTCAAAGAGGAGTGGAGACTCTTCAATGAGCAGAAGAGGAACTTTGAGCGAGAGAGGAAGAATTTCACTGAAGCTGCTATTCGTCTGGGACACGAGGTACTGAATACATACAAATACATTTATTACAATTAACATTAAAGGAGGCATGCATTTAGAAATCTAATTTTCCTTGAATGGTTTCGAGAAACTCTTGTGTGGCAGATGGAATGGGATGAATGCCACGGAAATAAGTAAATCTAAAAAATTACTCATTTCAAATCTAGGTATGATCAAGTTGCCATTTAAGACTTACAAAACACAAAGCTATTTATTAGAAGTTGAACCACCAACATCATGCCTTCCTTGTCAAACTACAATTCCTGTTAAACCGGACTGGACTGTCACTGTTTTTAATGTTCGGAGATGTGTTTAGCTGATATATTTAAAGTATCACCTGAATGTATTTTAGAATTTTTGTCTAGTATTAATCTTAAATATCTTTTTATATATGTATATATATTTTTTTGGGTAATTTGCATGACTTGTTATTTATCTGTTTTTGCCTAAAGATAGCCTTGCGGCTGATATGGCCTAAATAAATAAGCAAACTAACTCACTCAACATCGGAGTAAAACATCTGTTCATCATCCGAGTCCATAGCTTCTTCTAACAATGAACTGAAAGCTCTTCACATCCATACAGCTGACATGTTTACCTGTTGCAGTGTGTCAGTGTTGTTTGCGTACCAAAGACACTGACACAATCAAAACACACCATCCGAGAAAAAAGAAAAAGCTAATTAAACCATGGGCAGGGATTTTTGGCCCTCTGACACTATAAGCTTTTGGTTGCAGAAATTTTGGTACATTGCACTCCATCCGGCCGTTTTTAACTCGAGCAGATGTTCTTTGTGAACAGCCCCTAACTCCTGTTAGTTTCTTCCCTCTTTAGAGGAAAGCATTTGAAGAAGATCGAGCTGCATGGCTGAAGACCCAGTTTTTGAACATGACTCCATTTGTAGACCGTAAAAGACCTGCATTGTCTGAACCTCACAGTGCATTATCAGTTGGTGAGTGTCCCTGAGACCCTACAAAACATCCCACGTCTGACACTTGCTCACTGGTGATCAGTTTATGAATCTGTGAAATGCATCGCTTTTCTGTTCATAGAACTTGGTAGTTGAAGTTCACAGTTCGTGTGTCTATCTCTAGGCACAGAACCTGAGGCCAAACTGCAGCCCACTCCACCGCTCGTGACCAAGTCCCTGTTCTCCACCCCTAAAGCAGCTTCGGTGAAGATGCCCTCCACTGCTGACCTCTACCGCACGCTGCACCTCATCCCAGACAGCAGGTACTCTCACGTGCCACAAATCATCCAAAAATGGAAATTCTGTCATGAATTTACCCTTACACCATTCCAACCCTTCACACAGGTCGTTTACTTTATAACAAGGTAAAAGACCACAGTTGTCAAGCTCCAAAAATGAGGACAAACACATGATGGTAAAAGCACCATGAAAATGATACACAAGGCTGCTGTGCTACATTCGGTCTTTTGAAGCCAAAGCACCTGTCTCATTACCCACACTTGCAAAGTGGGTATGAAGACCGCAAGTGTGTTTTGAACTTTTGATTAGTATTACCAAATGGGACTTTTATTATTTTAGTATCATTGAGAGACTATTTTTGTTTTGATTAACATTTTGAATTGGTTTTAATGTTTTCTGATTTCTTTATACTTTAAAAGTTTTCATAATTTTGTTTTTGTTATTATTCTTTAAAAGTCTATGTAGTTTTTATTCATTTTCTGTTTCACTATTGGTTTTAGGCATTTTAGTACATCAAGTTAAACTAAATGAAAATGAGAAATGTTGCTTTGACAACTAGCTGAAATAAAACAAGTTTGTTTTTTTTTTGTTTTTTTATGTTTGATTTTCAGTTTGTTTATTTAATTTCAAGAGCAAAATTCTGTTCTTTTTCCTTTCTCTTCAGACCGCCAGAGGCAGTGCAGAAAGCACTAGTGGAAAACTCCTCGCGTTCACGCTTGACCAAAAATCGAATCGAATTCTTTTCTGTGTTAATAGAGCTGACATTTGTTTTCTGTCTCTCCAGAGGCCACGGGAAATGTCCAAGCGGTGAGATGTCGACAAAGTCACGGTTGCGTAATTGTTCTACAGACTGCAGTGTCATCTCATTGGTCCGAGACGAGAACAGCCCCATCTGATGGCATGTCAGTATTACACTGGTCAAACACTACAGAAGAGACACTCCATTGTTCAAACTGTCGTAATTGTAAGTCTTTCGTTCATCCCCATCACAGCATGACGAACCAGCTGCTCCTTTACCTCCTCATCGGCTTTGCTGTGTTGTCCCTTTAGGGATTTAGGGTTGAATAAAACAGATAGTGTGTTTTGCTGGATCAGACTGATCTCGGAGACAATCATTTGCATTTGCCACCATTAAATCTCATAAATATGTAAAGTGGCCAATGTGCATTGTGTAGTAGTAATTATAAGGTAATTAAAAAATATACCTTAAATCAGGTTGTGATGATTTTGTGAGCTGTAAATGTTACATTAATTCATTAAGCACTTTTAAGAGGAGAGATGTTTGATGTAGCTTTTAAATACTAATATAATTTGATATTTTGATTTGCCATTGTTGCAAAAACACTTATTTTGGGTTGGGTTTCACATTTAGTTTTGTACTTTTATTATAATTTAGTGATGCTAAGTACTATGTATTGATCACATCTTTTTTTAATGCAAGACACAGAACAGGCTTTTTTCCACTTGAATGCTGAATATTTATATTGAAAAATCAAGAATGACTTTGATAGAATTACTTTTAGAACACGTTTACACATTTAAAGATCAATTTCTTTAAATCAGTGCAATAAAGTTTGAAAGATTTGAAAATTAAAGATCTATTTGTGTTTTTAAAGTTGGCATGAAATCATAATTGACCCTATTTTTTTCTTTAATGAATGTTACTTGTCTTCCTATGATATGACTCCCTTCTCTGCTGACATATGTAAGGCCACATAGCAATTGAGCCAATCACAATCAGATGTGTGACGCTTACTTTGCACAATCCAGTCAACAATTTATGGACAAAATACCAACAAAAATTCCCTTGCTGACTGTAAATGATACACTAAATGACTGAGGATCACACACTATCAGACTTTTAAGTTGCTCTGAACACAACAAACTCACACAGAGACATGTGCCTCATTTCTAAAATATGCATGGCAAATTAAAACCATATGCATTCTAAATTGTCTAAAAATATCAAACATGTCTAGGTGGAATCCTAGTTTGAAGCTAAGAAATCGGTGTTTGTGACCACCTTACACCTATGCGATTTTCTGCAAAAATCTGTCGACTTCGAGTGACCAAAATCTCCAGACTGTCTCTACCGTCTACTCCTCCAGACTGTAAATCTGGGCAAACGTTGTGTAGTGTAAACCAAGCTTAAGTTGTTTGACTAGGATATTTCATAATATGGTAGTAAAGTCAGGTGGAGAAGGCTGAATATTTACTGTATTAACCAGGAGTGTCCAATCCTGCTCCTGGAGGGGCCAACATCCTGGAGTTTAGCTAAAACCTAGCCAAAGTTTCTGGTGAGTCTTAAGACCTTGATTAACTTCAGGAGTATTCAGTTAAGGTTAGAGCTAAACTCTACAGAATAGTGGCCCTCCAGGAACAGGTTTGGACACTCCTGGTATAAAGGTATTAAGAGGTAGCCACTAACAGTACATGTAAACACGAACACGTCTTAAAGGGTTAGTTTACCCAAAAATGAAAATTCTGTCATTACCCTCATGTCGTTCCAAACCCGTAAGACCTTCGTTCATCTTCGGAACACAAATTAAGATATTTTTTATGAAATCTAAGAACTCTCTGTCCCTCCCTAGACAGCAATGCAACTGCAATGTTCCCAGGTCCATAAACGTAGCAAGGACATCGGTAAAATTGTCTATGTGCTATTAGTGGTTCAACCGTAATTTTACGAAGCTATGAGAATACTTTTTGTGCACAAAGAAAACAATAATAACACAATTTATTCATCAATTCTTCTCCCCAAGTTACTGTCTTCCGCCATTTTGGAGAGTGCCCCAGAACGTAATCAATGTAATCAGTGCTGTTTACGTTCAGCATGTGCGCGCTTTCTACAGAACGTAAACAATGCTGATTACGTTCTGGGGCACTCTCCAAAATGGTAACTCGGGGAGAAGAATTGATTATGTTATTATTGTTTTCTTTGTGCACAAAAAGTATTCTCGTTGCTTCGTAAAATTATGGTCGAACCCCTGATGTCACATGGACTATTTTACCGATGTCCTTGCTACGTTTCTGGACGTGTTTTCTATGCTCAGTTTTTTGTCAAAAATATCTTAATTTGTGTACTGAAGATCTTACGGGTTTGGAACGACAGTGAGTAATTAATGGCAGAATTTTCATTTTTGGTTGAACTAACTCTTTAAGTGGCTTTCTTGAATTGGGCTATTTTTACACTAAGGTTACCAGACGTGCCACTTTCTGGGCATTGTTTTACACTCTTGCTGCGGGTTAAAGCAGTCGCCCCCAGAATGCTATTCCACCTGAGGAGACCCCTGATGGAGGGGAAACCCACATAAAAATGTGATTGGTCTAGTTTTGGGATAGTTTTGAATAGCAATTGGGATGGTTTCGCTGACCTGACAACCCTGCTTTCTTGTTTGCATGTTTTAAGAAAGGTTTCCCATTAACCTCCCTCCATCTGCCATTGGTTGACAAACAGGTAGTTCCTCCCCCAAACTTAGGCCACTGGTGAGTCGGGCTGGTCGGGATCCTCAAACAGCAGTGTTGTGACACAGTTGAGTCACAGCATTAAAGTTTAGCTGTAACCTTGATCAAACTCACCTGCCAGTAACCTTCTAGAAATCCTGAAGAACTTGATTAGCTTGTTCAGGTGTATTTGATTAGGGTTGGAGCTAGACTCTGCAAGAAAGTGGACCTCGAGGGCCAGAGTTGAGAACCCCTGCTTTAGGGGAATCAACCTATGTACCTTACTTATAGTCATCCGGCTAAAGGTCAGATTTTTTTATTTTTTGTGATTGAGTTTAATTAATGAATGTGTAAAAATGAATGGAACCATTTTGACAGGAGACTAATTTATATTAGTGACCACTTTATTTTATTTGGCAACTGCAGTTTGAAGCATACGTTACAAAACATGTCTTAATGTACCCTTTGTTCCCCAAGATGGATTGATCGCTGTTCACTGAATGACTTAATTTGCATCTTTCCTGAACATCAATTAAACACAGTAGCAACTTTTGAATTATGGCGTAGCGGCACTGTTTTACATTATGGAAATTGTCAGATCAACTAAAAGCAATGGTTTTGAAAACTACATCTACTTGGCTATCAGCTGTCTCAATGGCGAGCATCCTCCTCGTCTTCAAGATCGTCCTCCTCGTACTCGCCCATTTCGTCAGCGGTGGCATCTTGGTACTGCTGGTACTCAGAGACCAGGTCATTCATATTGCTTTCTGCCTCTGTGAACTCCATCTCATCCATTCCCTCGCCAGTGTACCAGTGCAGGAAAGCCTTGCGTCTGAACATGGCGGTGAACTGCTCTGAAATCCTGCGGAACAGCTCTTGAATGGCTGTGCTGTTGCCGATGAACGTGGCGGACATTTTTAGCCCACGTGGTGGGATGTCGCAGACTGCCGTCTTGACGTTATTTGGGATCCATTCAACAAAATAGCTGCTGTTCTTGTTCTGGACACTCAGCATCTGCTCGTCCACCTCCTTCATGGACATGCGGCCACGGAAGATGGCTGCCACGGTGAGGTAGCGGCCGTGTCGCGGGTCGCAGGCTGCCATCATGTTCTTGGCGTCAAACATCTGCTGCGTTAGCTCTGGCACTGAAAGAGCGCGGTATTGCTGGCTACCCCGACTTGTCAGGGGCGCAAATCCGGGCATGAAGAAGTGGAGGCGAGGGAAGGGCACCATGTTGACTGCCAGCTTGCGGAGGTCGGCATTAAGTTGACCTGGGAATCGCAGACAGGTGGTGACTCCGCTCATTGTTGCTGAAACAAGGTGGTTCAGGTCGCCGTAAGTAGGTGTGGTAAGTTTAAGTGTGCGGAAGCAAATGTCGTAGAGTGCTTCGTTGTCAATGCTGAAGGTCTCGTCGGTGTTCTCCACCAGTTGGTGCACAGAGAGCGTAGCATTGTAGGGCTCCACCACTGTGTCTGACACTTTGGGGGAAGGCATGACGCTGAAAGTGTTCATGATACGGTCAGGGTACTCCTCACGGATCTTGCTGATGAGGAGGGTGCCCATCCCAGAACCAGTGCCTCCGCCCAGGGAGTGTGTGAGCTGGAAGCCCTGCAGGCAGTCACAGTTCTCGGACTCCTTGCGTACCACATCCAGAACTGAGTCTACTAGCTCTGCTCCCTCTGTGTAGTGGCCTTTGGCCCAATTGTTCCCAGCTCCACTTTGACCTGAAAGAAAGCCCACGTGTCCGAGTTTAAACACAGAGGTTGATTAAAATGAACAATTCCGGCTGTTTGGAAGAGGAGGGTTAATTTCATTCAAGGCTCTCCAACCCTGCTCCTGGAGAGTTACCTTCCTTCAGATTTCAGTTCCGACCCCAACCAAACACACCTGTACCAGCTAATCAAGGTGTTCAGAGTTGCTTGATAATTACAGGCAGGTGTGTTGGAGCGAGTTTGGAACTGAAGTCTGCAGGACGGTAGCTCTCCAGGAGCAGGATTGGATATGCCTGGTTTAGTGTTTCCCAACCCTGTTCCTGGAGGCACACCGAAACTACAAATTTTCTAACTTTTCCTAATCAAACACACCTGATTCCCCTCATCAGCTTGTTAGTTGAGATTTCAAGACTTAAAATTAATGGGTTAATTAAGGGAGACATTCAGAATTTGTACTGTTGGTGTGCCTCCAGAAACAGGGTTGGGAATCACTGGGTTAGTTGACCAAAAATTTGACCCAGACTTTAACTCCAACTGGCCTCAACACACCTGCCTGGAAGTTTCACGTATACCTGGCAAGACCTTGATTATCTTGTTCAGGTGTGTTTGATTAGGGTTGGAGCTAAGCTCTGCAGGGACACCGGCCCGAGTTTGCCCATGCCTGTTGCCATGCCTAAAGCTATGGTGGAACACAAAATATTCTAGAGCAACAGTTCTTAATTGGCTGAAGTTCACTTAAGAACACAGATTTGCACTACATCACTCCCTGCAGCGTCTTCACACACAGACAAAACTTACTTCAGAAGTGTGAAGGGTTATTTAACCGTAATCAAGAAATTTGCATAGTTCAGGTCTCACACAACTTTAATGCCCTTTGAATGGAAAATGTATGCTCCTTTCGAACTGGAATCATGACGGAATATCCTGTGAAGTCCACTTTGCAGTGCACTTGCGGTCGAATGGAACAAACCTCTGAAGTGATAAGAGAAACATACAAAATGTACAGAGCAGGGGGGGTCACAAGGCCCAGGATTAAGAACCGCAGTTCTAGAGCACTGGTTCTCAATCCTGGTCCTGGAGAACCCCCACACTCTGCACATTTTAGATGTCGCCCTAATCAAACACACCTGATTCAATTCATCAGCTCATTAGTAAAGACTCCAAGACCTCAAATGTGTGTGTCAGATAAGAGAGGCATTAAAAACGTGCTGTGTTGGGGGTTCTCCAAAACCAGGATTGAGAACCTCGGTTCTACAGCATGGGTCTCCAACCCTGCTCCTGCAGAGCTACCATCCTGTACATTTCACCTCCAACCTCAACCAAACATACATGTACCAGCTAACAAGGTGTTAAGGGTTGCTTGACAATTGCAAGCAGTTGTGTTGTATCAGGTTGGAATTGAAGTCTGCAGGACAGTAGCTCTTCAGGAGCAGGGTTGGAGATCCCTGGTTAAAGCTGGTCGCACACCGGACGAGAAGCGCAGCGCCATGCCTTCACTTTGTTTTGAATCGTTGCTAGGTGCCGCAGACAGACGCCGAATGGCTGCGCTTCTCGTCCAGCGTGCGACCAGCTTTAGTGTTTCCCAACCCTGTTCCTGGAGGCACACCAAAACGAACTTTTCCTAATCAAACACACCTGATTCCACTAATCAATTTGTTAGTTTGAGACTTCAAGACCAAAAATTAAGGGTCAGAAAAGGGTGATATCCAAAATGTGTACTGTTGGTGTGCCTCCAGAAAACCTGGGTTAGTTGAATCATCATTTACTCACACTAATTTTGCTCTAAAGCAATATGACATTTCTCTCTGTGGAACACAACATTTTCTACACGGTATGATTTTTCATTATGGGGATGGGTGTGGGCTGTTGAGCTATGACAAAAACAGCTCCATAAAAGTAGTCAAGACGATGTGTTCTGGCTGTGTAAGGAATAGATGGAAATTTAGGTCACTATTTAGATCACAGTTTTCTCTTCCACCAAGTTCTCCAATCTCATTCAAATTTGGCTTGTAAAGTTGCACCAAGTTTGAGCATGCATTAAAGACAAGTTGGGGTAGGCGATAAACTGGTTTAAACGATAAACCAGAGGTTGTTAAGAAATAGGTGTACTGTGTTTTTACGATCCACTCCATCTTGAGTAAATTCAGCAATATGCCAACAGCAAAGGTTTCATTCTTCGTTCAGGTGGTAAACAAAATGTGAAATACTTGAACAGCATTTTACTGTTTGAATAATCCGATTCAAGTGGAGTGGTGTTTAGATCTGTGCTTTTTAAAGCTGTCCTGGGGTACCCTCCTCACTGCATATTTTGGATGTCTCTTTCATCTCCTGCACTTGATTCAACTCATCAGCTCATTACTAGAGATCGCAAGACTTGAATAGAGTGTGACGAACTGTGCAGTGTTAGCGGGTTTGCGCCGGAAGTTGTTTCAAGCTGAAAAAACAAACTCCAAATGAATATTGTTTTGACCAGATTTAGTTAAAAATTGATGCATCCATTTGTTCTTGGATCTCGCTTAAGTATATCTGAGCCTTAAGTCTTTGAAAGTATACTTAACTGACAGTGTGTGTGGATGGACGCATTCAGTGCATGCACACTATCTAGTGGATCCTTCAATTTGAGTACTCAATTACTAGCATGTGCTGTTGTTTGTGCATGAGTCCACGACATAGACAGAAATATCGCTGCATTGCTGATGTGGTCAAGATTTTTTTTTTTTTTTTGCTTATGCATGTACAATATTGGGATTGAATGCAAGCATGACTGAGGTTTTAGAGCAACGGCAGTGTAGGATTTTCAGTGAATAACAAGCAGTCTGTTTCTCATCTTGTGCTGTTCTAAAGCTTTAGAAGATATGGAATATTGCACACAAATTTTATTGGCTGGTTTTATGGTGCTTTTTCATCACTCTCAGCATCTTTAGGCCCAGTTTATTATTTTATAGACAACAAAGGAAGGAGATTTATAGTTTTAAGTCTTCGGCCTCTTGTATTTGTACAGGATTAATAATGGGATTAATAATGTGTAATAAACATACCAAACACAAAATTATCTGGCCTGAAGATTTGTCCAAATGGGCCAGAGCGGACCGAGTCCATGGTGCCAGGCTCCAGGTCCACCAGGATGGCACGAGGGACAAATTTGCTTCCTGTGAAATAAAATAGGTTTGGTGTAAACATCCAAAGGTTGAAACATCCAATCTAAAAAAAAAAAAACAGATTCAGTTTCATGTTCATGAATTAGAAAATTCATATAAGTGAATTTGATTTTACAGTTGGTGCATGTAATACATATAACTAATTATAAATTAATGTATGCATAATTTATTTCCTTACTACTTTGGTAAGATGTCTGTATAGTAAATGCTGACCCTCTTTAAATAAGTGCAACATCATCCATATTCCCTGCCCTGCTTCACCCTTTTGAGGACAACAGCAGCTCCAGATAAACGGTTTTCTCTACAACCATAAAAGCACATCTGGGTATTGTTGAATGATTGTGCGAATATCCCACAATGTTAATGCATTCACATAGGGTTATGACGGATTGATGTTTAAAACCACAGAAATGCAAGCCAAATTTGTCATCTTTTAAGCAAACCGTGGACAAAAAGATGGGCAGTAATCAAGTCGGGTGAAACCTAAACCAATCTAAAATTGAAAATCTATAATGTAGCCTATAAGGCGGCGGTCAGATGGGCCTCGCCTCTGTAATAGTCAATAACTGACAGCTGCGGTCTATAGTCAAGGGAGCAGAGCTGGCAAAACCATTACCTAATACATGCATACAGTATATCTCATCAAAAACTGACTGGCACATCAAAATTCTCTGACTGACATATACAGTAGCATCATTGACTCAATTGCTTACCAGATGCCTCATTGTAATAAACATTTATCCTCTCCAGATGCAGTTCACTGTCACCTTGATAACTGCCAGTGGGGTCGATTCCGTGTTCATCACTGATCACCTCCCAAAACTGAAACGCACAAAATGTTTTACAACTGAATGCTGAATAGCTACATCATGTCCATTCACATTGGTTACTCAATGATGCAGCAGTTTTCCCATTTGACCGATGTACTGAGTCCTGCACAGAGCCACTGCAGACCTTCACCACACCCATTCAGATCAGAAGATGCCACATAAAACACAAGAACTTAAAGGATTTTCTTGCAATTTATAGCAAAGTGATTCGTAAAACACTTTGCATTCTTTATTTTACAATAAAAAAATGTAAGATACTGCTTCCACGTCTAATCTACTAAACCTTATGTGATGTATATGATCTTACCTTGGCACCGATCTGGTTGCCGCACTGTCCGGCCTGAATATGTACGATTTCCCTCATTGCGCTGCTGTGTGAGGATGCGGATGCGGCGTGTGTCTGCAGCTGATGCGGCTCTGAGCTCCTCGGTCTCCTCTTCTGTCTCTCGCCGGCAGCCAATCACGAGCCGCGGGTTTGACGCAGTGGACGACGTGCTGCAGCATCTCGTGTTCCTCCGTCACAAACGCTGACTCTGCGTTTACGCGAAAACGCCAGAAAACACACACACCTGCCTCAAAATGTTGATTAATTTGACATATACGTTTGTTGAAATCCTAGTTTTGTTTCTATTTCATATTCAAAACTAATATTTATTTATTTACTCCCACATCTTTCCTGCAGAGGGCAGCGAGACTCTACATTGCAAATGTGATAAATTTAATTTATCATAACTTTTATAACTGCCAATAACTTTAGCTTACATGCTTAGCCACGCGGAAGCCTGTGGTTACCATTTTAAACAATGTAGTGCTCAGTGTGTTGCCCTTATTAAATATTCCGAGAAGGGTTTTAAATCGATTGCTCTAAATTAGTTATTTTACTCTCCATTGGCCAAACCTCCACATTTTGATTATGTAGGCTACAATTTTCAACTATTTTAGAGGTGATGAAATTATTATGTTAAGATTATGGAATAAATTGTCGAAAAAGAAAACTGTGTTGCTATGGCTAATTTCATAACTAGCATTTAATGTGAAAAATGTTTACATTTATTTTCAAATATTTTGCATAATTTGACAAATCTTGAAATTTTACAATGATATATATATATATATATATAGGCACATGATATTCAGTTGAAAAGCTTGCTTTGGTCTTAAATATAAAATAAAACAGAAACCTGTTTGTGAGGGACAGACTTACAGTTTTTACAATGGTACGTAAATAATAAAGGTCCTAGATCATGTCATTTTCACCAATTATTTTATGGAGTTTTTATCTACTGAACTTTTTTTCCCAAAGACATTTCGTCAGCTGAAGATTTGGCTTGTTAAAGGGGTCATAAGATGCCCATTTTCCACAAGTTGATATGATTCTTTAGGGTATTAATGAAAAGTCTATAACATAGTTTGGTTAAGATTTCACAATGGTAGTGTAAAAAACACCTTTTTTACCGTGTCACAACTTGTAAAAGTGCATGTAGCATCCTATGACCCCTTTAAATGAATAATGATCCTGTGTGTCTATGCCTGAAGGATCTGACCTGTGTTTTGATAGACTTTCTCATGATCACCCAGTTCACACAATGCTTCACAAGAAACTTGAGAAAATATATCCATTTACTGGAGAATTTTGCATTCCTGGGTGTTATACTGTTGGTTGTTTAACATTTTCTATCGTAAACCAGTTGTCAAAGATAAACTATATACTGGCAATCTGCATCTTAACTCACGCCCATTCCCATTAAAACTGATGTGTCGCCCTAAAAATCATATTCAGCTTCTCTGTACAATAAAAAAACCTTTGATTTGATTGGCCATCTCAGTCATTTCCAGATTGATGAACGCTGTTATTAGACCACTGAGGCAGACCAGGCCATTTCTAATTCTAATTCTAATTCATTTCCATTTCTCTTAGCCTGTTTGGACTGCTTATCCATCTGTAGAAATGTTTCTATCCCATTTGTGGATGTGCTCAGTGTGTGTATATATATATATAATTCTGCATTATTATTCTGTAGACTGTATTTTATCAGGCAACATATTTACACATTCATCAGTAAACCAATAAATGTATCAATAAATATATTTTATTCAATAACGTATATTACGACGACACATATGACTTTATATACATGTGCATTATTTATGTTAAAAAATGTACATTAAACCCCAAAACAATCTTTTTTTTTTTTTTTTACAATCATCCTCGGTATTCTTGTTTCTTACATTCTGAGGGAATACCTGTATTAGAGATCCTTTTCAAGTAATCACAAATTTGAATTTAAAAGTTTGCATTGGCTCTAACATTCATTTCTCCTAGATCACATCAGACAGATCAGATTACTAGCTTTAAAAGAGGTCAGTTTGATGTGGTTCATATCTAGTGGTTGATCTGCAAATGTGAAGTGCACCTCAATGTTAAACACTGCACCTGTTCTCTCTTATTAACGGTCAATCTTTGCATGCTATGCATAAGACTGGCATGTCAAGTGATTCCACCTGAAAGCAAGAAGTTGCGCGAGTTGCCTATGGAAGAGTCGTCACAATATAGCTTTCTTATGTGTATTCTTAAGTGTCAAGACTTTGAACTACGGCATTTAACCTGTTCGAAATGTTAAATTGGACTGTTGTTTTTGAACTTGACCATAATGAATAATTCATAATGTCTAGTGTCAAATAGTGAGCTGAGAATTCAACGTTGTGGAGGAAGAGATTTGGCCCAAAACATACCTTCTCCAAGTAAATGAACAAATAATTCTAGCTACACAAGCACAAATTCATGTGTGGCTGTTTTGTGCTTTGAATTACAATCTTGACACTTTAGATTGCAAGTATGCATTTTTTCTCAGCATTGCTGCAATAAGCATTATAGCAGACTCTTTCAGATCAACTACTCTCATGGCAAATCAACAGTTTGAATAATCTTGAAACTAATGTGGCACAAGCACTGAAGGTAAAACTATTGCTCTCATAAACATTGATTTAATATTAAGAGCAACAATAAAAGAGCTCATGTTAAGCATGCACTGGCCGAAGATTCACGTCAGTATTTGCACACTTGTGTTAAATATTTTTCTGGCCTTATCTTTCTCCAAAATTCTTGGCTAGGAAATCAGTTTCATTAAATGCTGAATCCCTTTTGGGACTTAAGACCTTCAAAATGTGAGTCTTTGTATTGCTTTAAACAGTTTAGACAAATCTCAAAGCCAAATCATGCTAACAAGTCACATTGTGACTGCAAATGTAAAAGTGTGATTTTTCTTTTGAGATTGTTCTTTTGATGTAACATGCTTGAAAATGAATGACTCATCATTACTCATAATGTGTATATAGCAAATGTAACAACAGTAGCAAAAGCTAAAGCAGGTCAGCAGATACAGCAGAAGAAGGCCATGGTATATATTTGAGAAGAAAATGCACCGTCTTTGGAATAACTCGAAATACAAAAGATGTCATTTAAATGACAAAAATAATCAAAAACCTTTCTACAAATTTGACATACTTCAGGGCAATAATACTATTTATTGAAAGTAAAAAGAAACTAAATATTATCTGGAATGATTAAGAATATGCCACAATCATTTTAAAACATTCTTTTCATTTTATCCAAAGTAATGTTACATAAATGGAACATGGAAAATGGAAAGGGGATATTTTTAGCAATTAAAAATTGGAATGAAATATTAGTATTCTTTACTAATTTTTAACAATTTAAAAAATGATTTAAACTCATGGCATGGGTTCGCACATTATAAATATATTATTGCTGTTGGTATAAATGTACCACAAATGAAAGATGACAATTGTAGTCTCATTACGTCAACGTCATTCATTGAAAGTTTCATTTTTTTCATGTTCACATGCTTTTTTTTTTGTCACTGTGAACAATAAAGTGCCACAGACATGGTAACAAAATACCAATGGGCATACACTCATTGATACAGACATAATAACCTAAAATCTTCTTTTAAGCAGTCAGTACCACTGTACATCAGTACCACAATAGCATAAATTACAAAAGTTTTCACATTCACAATACGTCTGTTGCATACACTTGATTGAGTGTATTGTGATGAAGACACACAGCCATGAAGTACATCATCTGTATTCCTCAAAATTATTCCCCCCCTCCCCATTAGAATCTAGTGATTATCTTAAAAAGCATTAGCTTAATAAAACATACCACACAAATACCATTTTGAGCAGTCTCTGTGTAGTGTCTATTTTACATCAGGTTTTGAAATATGCATATCTGTCTGCACTTATTCTTTTGAACACAGAAACTGGTGTTTCTTCGACACCTAATTCATAGAGGTATTTGCCTTCCACTTCAAGACACATTGGCAAACATTCCCAGTGTTAAATATACAGTGTTTGGACTTTTGAGAAATTCCCTTTGATACTGGACTTCACAGATGCCGTATTCCCACCTGAATATCGCAAAATTTAATAGAGTCAAATGATTGAGAGAAAATGAGAGAATTAATCCCATTTGACTAATGTGATCCTACCTGTTGTTCATCACAATCAAACAAGCAGATATCAGTAATTACTAGACTATATCAAATTCCAGAGTGGGAACTTGTCACCATTGGTCTTAAGTGTTCATAATAACACAAGCGCAATGATAACACATGGGAATTTGGATCTAGCTGCCCAAAAAGCAGTTACTGGCACCACCGTAAGGGGCCGTTCACACAGAATGCGTCTTTACATCTAAAAACTTGGAAACATTTCGGAGGAGGCATTCTGCGCTGCACCATTTTCTGTCAAATTAAACAATTGCCATGCCAACTTACTGTCAACAAAAGCTTGCAACTCTTGCCCCGCCTCCAGGGTCGTCTGATTGGTCCGATGTTTTGGAACTGACATTGATGAGCGGCACTGTGTGTAAAAGTTG
This sequence comes from Sinocyclocheilus anshuiensis, assembly GCF_001515605.1. Classification (NCBI taxonomy): domain Eukaryota; kingdom Metazoa; phylum Chordata; class Actinopteri; order Cypriniformes; family Cyprinidae; genus Sinocyclocheilus; species Sinocyclocheilus anshuiensis. The sequence goes on along the minus strand of NW_015549682.1, from coordinate 595,268 downwards.
AAATTCTTTTGACACCACATCTTAAGAATGTGGCGATAGTCGGCGCCAATAGCCTTGTGGGCAGCACGCCGACAGATAGCGCCATTGCGCTTCGGGCATCCCGAGTTCGAGTCCTGGCTCACAGACCTTTCCCAATCCCGTCCCCCTCTCTCTCCCACACTTTGCTTCCTGTCTAATAACTGTCCTACCATAATAACGCCAAAAATCATGTGCGAGACGCGTCATACACATCCGTCAACTGTGTTTACATAGAAAAACAATGGAAAATAGCGTTTTGGAATAGAAAAACGCGCTCTGTGTGAACGGCCCCTAAGAAGGAGGTTTAAGTCATTGAAACCAACGGAGAGTAAAAACCCTTTGAGCATCGACCCTTATGGTTGTTCCCTTTCAGTCAAATCCTTTTATACCTTCTCCTTGCATTGCCATTCTTGGGTCATGGCTGCTTGAAAATAAAAATACTTCTAACAATGACTGGCATGAGCCCCCACGACAAGAATTTCTTCTTGATAATAAGGCTGCCCACCAAGTCTTATAGAGTGAACGTGTCCGTCATGAAGACGTCTCCCCATTGGCAGTGTTGGTTTCTGTGATGGGCAAGTCAACGTCTGAAGGTGTACCTGAGTCAATAGGTGAGGAAACTGTCAAGTTCGTCATAAGTGGGTGGCTGGATTCTGTAACAGAGTCAGTGGTTGTGGCATGGGGTGCAGCTGAACCCACATTGGCAAGAAGAGTGGTACCATTACTTAACGTTGGCTCCAATACGGCTGGTGAAGGGGGGCCAGATTCTATGGAGTTAATTGCAGGTTGGGCGACTAAATGTAACAATGGAATGCCGGGATCTATGGGCGAAGAAAAGGATTGAGTTGGGATGGCATTAACTTGACCAGACTGGTCCGATATTGGTGGTAAAGACAGTTCTGTTGGGGAAGAGGGCAGAATTTCAGTGACTAGGTGAACGGAAGAGTCTATTGAGGAAGAGGGGGGGATGTTGTTTAAAGGCGGCGTGGGTGATTGTCCAGTGGATGTGCAGAGAGGAAAGGTTTGGGTGGGACCTGCAGAGCCCACTTCAGTTAGGATGTTGAAATCATTAGCAACAGTCAAGGGGAATTCAGCAGCTGGTGTACCTATATCTAAAAGCGAAGGAGTTTGGAGATCGGAAGAAGTAGGGGACTCCAGGGAAGGATCGGTGATCAAAGGAGTTTCCACAGTTGAAGAAGGCAGAACGGCTGGAGATTCTGGTTTAGGTGTCTGAATGTAATTGATAGCGATTGGGGTTGAAGTGTTTGGGATAGAGGCAAGGAGAGGATGCTCTACGGATGAGGCAGAGGTTCCCGGCATGGATGCAGATCTGGGATACTCTTGCTGGATTTCATCTGGCTCTTGGGTAGAAGTCAATGACTTCATACTGAATATCTCTGCCTGGCCGGGGGCATCAATGAGCATCTGAAGATCGATGGCGGATGAGGCAGTAGAGTCCATAGTGGAAACAGCAGTGGCAGCTGCTTCGTGGAGAGGCGTGTCGCCAACCCTTGCATACTCGCGGCTCTCGGACTTGGTCAGCAGAAGCAGTTGCTCGCCCGGTTTGCGAGGTGGCAGTAACGGTTGGCGGGTGTAGCCTTCACCGTCCGCTAACGTTTCTGGAAGCGGTCGATTGCGAGTCTCGGGCAGCAGCAAGATGCAAATGATGCAGATAAGAGTGCAGCAGGCGAAAATTATGTGATGCAGAAAATAGCCTTTCTGGTTATGCAGCTCCATGATGGGTGCCGTCAGCATGCCAAAACCAGCACTGGCCAGGACGAGGCCTAGACCGCCACCCCTAGACAGCACACAAAGAACAAGGAAAATATATTTTTCAAAACACAAGTGCCCCTATTATGGATTTTTTAAAAATTACTTTTCATGCAGTGTGTAACAGCTCTAAGTGAATGAAAACATCCTGCAAAGTTTTAAATCTAAAAGTGCACCGTGTATAAAGTTATTGTTTCTCAAAAGAAAGCGTCGACACTGAATCATTGAAATAAGTCATTTTTAAAACGAATCCCAAGCAGTTTCATGTTGACGTCAACATGAAACATTAGCATATTGCCCACCCACTTGTTGCGCGTGCAGACCTGGGAAAACTTGATTTTCGCGTTGGTCTGAATGAAAATGCAAATTCATTTGTTGCCACTAGGTGTCGCTTTTGGAGCTGTAAAATAGCTGTTTCCCCGGTAACGGCTGTAAACAAAGCAGCACCGCACTCACAAATGCTGCTTTTATTATGAAATGGAAACGAAATCGACCAATCACCGAAGATTAACGTCACGCAAAAGAGGGTTTTGGAAAAATGAAAAAGTCGTTGAGCAAATAAGGTAAAAATAAATGCATATTATAAGACAATGAAAGTGTTTTTTTTGCATGTATGTCCACCTGTTGATGGGGACTCCCAAAACCAAAATATGAACCTTTCATAATCCATAATAAAGGCACTTTAAATATCAATGGGTTTTAGGCACATTTTATCATCTGGCATAACTGGAATAAAATATCCACAAAAAGCAACTATGAAAATAAGCGCTAGGCTCAGTCACACCAAGATTTACAAATCGGATGCAAATTACACTACAATACAAACAAAAAAGATCTTTGACCTTTTTGATTTTTTCCCATAATCTTAAAAGTCGTCCGTGTGGTTTAGCTCACCTAATCACAGTTGGGGTGATTTCAGCACAAAAAAAGATGCTTAGGTTGCTGACAGCGTGGGAGGAGAACATGCCAATGATGGAGAAAGCCATTGAAAAGTTGGAGTTCAGTGTACCAGAGTCGTCTGTGGGGAGTGAGAAAGACAACATGGTGAGTCATTTACTAATTTTTTCTCTCAAAAAGAAACCTCACATAAGCAGCACAATATAAAAATGGTGTATAGCTCATAAAAAATGTTTTCACCAAATGTGCATGTAATGATATTTATTGAAATAATGCTGAAAGGGGGATATCTTGAAAAAAATGTATTTTATAAAATTAATTAAAATTATAATGTTTTTATTTTAAATTATTTTTTGTGTCCATTGCACAAACCCACACGAATTAAATTAAACTGTCAAATTAAGTACTTTGAAACCTGACAGAAAGGCTTGAAGGCCTTTTTTCCCAAATACTGCTCACTATCAAATTAAACTTTTTTTTTTATTTTTTTTTTAATTTATTTTTCTTCATTGCTTATTTTGTTTTGGGTTAATAATAACAACAACAACAGCAACAACAATAATAATAATTTAAATATTTTTATTAAATTATAAACATTAAAACAATAAAGAAATATATTACTACATAGCAATAATGGTTGCACTTTATTTTACAGTATGTGTATTTACAGTTCCTAAGAAAGTACTGGTAATATAAGGTAACTACATGGGCTAGGGTTAGGTTTAGAGATAGGTTCAGGGTTAGTACCTAGTTATTGTAATTACTATAATAAGTACATAGTATGTACATGAGGAACAGGACTGTAAAATAAACTGCTACCACAATAATACTATTGTACTGTAAACTAAAGTATTTAGTAGTAACAATAATAACAATCCAAATGTCTTAATTTGTAGAGGTTCTATAGTTTATATAGAGATCTTATAGCTTTTTTTTTTGTTGACAACAGATTTATAAACTATTCTCAAATTTGGGAAGCTGGTCCATGTCATACGTGATCAAAACTCACAGCAGTTGCACAAATTACAGAGATTGTGTGAAGCTAAAGCAAACTGATCCACGCCAGGACACTGGAAGCAGCGGATTATGAGCTGCTCGTGTGTAAATGAACACAGTGCCGCGATTCGCTCTGAAACATACGGCCAGTTATCGCCGAACTCGTGAGTATCACCTTTTCATAAACTCACAAACACAGATTTTTATTCACATGCATGCGGAGAGGACCCTGGCCGAGACACTAAGGGTGTTCTGCACACAGTCACTAGATGGCACCGCTAGCTTGTGCAATGCTGTTGGGCGCTACACTATCCATGCATGAAATAAATTATTACAAATGTATATGAAAATGCATCATTCCCCCCCCCTGGTTTTACACAATTAATGCGGGTCATACTTCTCAAATCGGAAAATATAGAAATACAATGGAAAAATCACATCTCTGAATACTGTAGATCCCTGTCTGTGTAAAGACAAGAGAACATAACAAAAGAATCCTCTTAAAATGAAACGTTAAGACCAAAGGATCATAGGCATCTTTTGCCAACCAAAACAAATAAAAATAATAGCTTACAGAAGATATGTACAACACAGAAAAAGCATCTTCAATCCGCTATTCTTCATAACTTAGTCCATACGTGTAACGCAAAATAAATGAGAGCTTACAGTCTAGAGTCTAGACTGTAATTTATATAAAAAAATGCAATTATATCAGAAGTGCCTACAAGTATTTAAGAGTAGGAATAAAGTGTTTCATGGGCAAATAATTGATATTAATATAATTGGATGTGGCGTCCTTGCGTGCAAATAGCTTCTGCCTTTATTGTTTGTCACTTCATTGCACTTGAAATTGGGGTTAGTACTAATTGTGCAGTATTTTGTGAACTGTGAATGAATAACTACTTAGTACTGATTTATTTATTTGTTTTTTTGTGAATAAATACAAAAATATTATTTGAAAAACTGCTGACTGCTGTTAATAAAAGCTTCAGTACATCTGGTCCAAAGTGTCACTTTTTTTTTTCAGTTTAGTGTGTAAATTCTGAATTATTATAGTGTTTTGTTACTTATTATACACAGCAATAAAGAGAAAACTGCATAAATAGCATAGTGTTTATACTTTACCAATATTCAGGTGAACACTGTACTTCCCCACCACTTCATTCATCGTGGACGCATCACATAGAGGGAAAAAATCAAATAACAAATGAGAAACTAAAGTAGTTTGCAGCTCAAGGCTAGTAATGAAATATATGCATGTGTGCTTATAAATACGAATATAAAACTCAGTATGCTTCAAATGATCAGGGATGAAATCCAATTAAGCCCTTTCATTAATATGCTCTTCTGTCATTTATAAACCATAAGTCTGGTGGTGCACAACAGGTTTAACGGCATTTTAGTACTGGAGAGCAATTTTAAGGGAAGCAATTCTGGAGCAAAAATTTCAGACAGCAGTAAACCTGGTAAAGTCAGATTTTTTGTGTCCAAAATCACATACTGTCAGAGTACAGTAGGTACTATAGTTGATGAAGAACTTAGCGAGCATTAAAAAGGTTTCTTCTATATAAAGAATGCATGTGTGTAGTATAAACTCACTACAGACATACTACACCCCCATGCTGTCACGTGACCATCAGTTGCGTCACTGCCGTGTCCTCTCGGGATGTGCACACAGCATGCAAATCAATAATCAGCTTTTGAGCTTGTGATACATTCACAATGTTAACATGCACACCAGACAGACAGTAATAGCAAGTGAGCTGCTTAACCCTATAGATCCCACTGTATCATATTTGATCCACACATTTCTAAAATACCAACATTATCAAAACTCTGCTGGAAAACCTGTTGTACACAATCTGCTTCATGCCTCATGCCGGCTTCTCCGGCAGAAACTCAGATATGTTAAAGCGCTTTAAAGACTTAAACGGTGCGACAGTGATTGTGTTTGGTTGGGTTTAAGCCCTCACAGAGGGTCGTCCTGTGTGTTTGTGATTTGTGTGTTCTCTCACAGTTTAGCAGGCCGAGCTGAAGGAGAGAGGCCAGGGCTGTGATGATCATAAACATGAGGAGTCCCCCGCGCCGCCCCATCACGCCCACGGCAGGGCAGAGCGCCACACACGATGCCACAGCAGTGCCCCCCATGGTGTAGTATTTGGCATAGAAATTAGAGAAGATGGAGGTCGGCTGGTCTTCCGTCAGGCTGCGTGCAAAGCAGTGGTGTATCCCGTAACCTGTCAGTCTGAAAGACAAACAGAGGTTTTTGGATGCCAGAGTTAAAGGGACAGTTCACCCTAAAATGAAAATTCTGCCATCATTCACTCGCCCTCGTGCCTTTCCAAACCCAAAAAACATTGTCTTTAAAACACAAATAAAGATTTAACCCCTTATAATGCATTCCAGATTTTTTTGCATTCTGAGTCCATTTGGATCTGAACAAGTCATAATTCCATATTGTATCTCATTAGCAACGTCTCATTAATGAGTGAATGTGAAAAAATTAACAGTTTTGAATTTCAAATTACACATGAGCCACACACACAAAAAACGCATTTTACAGAGATACTTATAGATAGTTTTACAGAAAGTATTTCTGACACATAACGTTACACCCAGGCATCCAAAATTACCCGAACAATTTTTTTTTTTTTTTTTAATGTGTATTTTGAGGATCTGAGTATATGTAAAGTTTCCTTCCCTCACTAAAGGCTATGCAGTTTTCTTTTGTTAATTTTTTTTTTTAAAACATTTTTTGTAAGTGTCTCTTCCAGGTCAAAACAGACCCGAATGCATTACGAGGGTTAATGAGGCCTGAGAGGTTTCTGTCCCTCCACTGAAAGTCCATGTAACCAAAATTTACAAGATCCTAAAGGGTCATTAAAGCTGTTTATCAAATAAAGCAAATCTCTTCACAAGACTTTAATTCAATAGCTCCGTTCATAAGGAATCATTCATTTCATGACGACTTTATGACCTTTTTGGATTTTCTAAGTTTTGGTTTTGGAAATGAGGGTGAGGAAATGGCAGAATTGACATTTTTTTGGGTGAACTACCCCTTTAAAATCAGCAGAATGTTTTTCATTATTAAGCATCCTATGCATAATATAAAGATATTTACGAGTTGACGCAGAGCACTACTATATTCTTCCACAGGTTCCTTGTGCCAACCATCTTCACAATGCATGTCTTCTTGGCTTGCTTTGGCAGGGCTTGGTTTAGCTCTGAAATCAATGCAGAAAACAAACAGCTTAATCAAACCCCGAGGAGATACCCCCTGACAATGTAAAGCGCTTTGAGTGCCTTGAAAAGCGCTATATAACTGTAATGAATTAAACATTTCAGAAAAAAATTGGTTTATGGGATAACAAAAGGGATGACATTGCCTTCAATCATTTTGACAAAAAGTCTGTTTTCTTCACATTCATATTCCACATTCTTGAGTTTTGTAATTTAATTGCAGCTGTTCATAATACATCATATCATGAGCAATGATCACCAAAGCATGAATCAAACATACTTAACATGGCTTTACAGGCCAGTATCTCACAGGATATGCATCAGTGTGCTCTACTCTCTTTAAGGGATAGTTCACCCAAAAATGAAAATGTGATGTTTATCTGCTTACCCCCAAGGCATCCAAGATGTAGGTGACTTTGCTTCTTCAGTAGAACACAAACAAAGATTTTGAACTCAAACCGTTGCAGTCTGTCAGTCATATAATGTAAGTGAATGGGAATCACGGGTTTGAGAGTCAAAAAACATACACAAACAAAACCAAATTAAACCCTGCGGCTCGTGACGATACATTGATGTGTAAAGACACGAAACGATCGGTCTGTGCAAGAAACGTTACAGTATTTATATTGTTTTTTACCTCTGATTCACCGCAATGTCTGAACTGTTCGAACTGTCCTGAGCGGCGGCGCGTCCTCCTGAGCGTCTTCTTCTTCTTCTTGCTTTATGGCGGATCACAGACTTATAAGTACATTACCGCCACCTATCTCTCAAATGGACCATTGACACTCCTAATTGAGATTGTAGATAGAGTGTCAATGGTCCATTTGAGAGATAGGTGGCGGTAATGCACTTATAAGTCTGCGATCTGCCGTAAAGCAAGAAGAAGAAGAACTCAGGACAGTTCAGACATTGCGGTGAATCAGAGGTAAAAATATAAATACTGTTCAGTTTCTTGCACAGACCGATCGTTTCGTGTCTTTACACATCAATGTATCGTCACGAGCCGCAGGGTTTAATTTGGTTTTGTTTGTTTGTGTATGTTTTTTTGACTCTCAAAGCAGTGATTCCCATTCACTTCCATTATATGACTGACAGACTGCAATGGTTTGAGTTAAAAATCATCATATGTGTTCTACTGAAGAAACAAAGTCTCCTACATCTTGGATGCCCTGGGGGTAAGCAGATAAACATCACATTTTAATTTTTGGGTGAACTATCCCTTTAAATTAGACATGAAAAGCTAGTTTACTATGACTGACTTTACTACGATATTGTGATGAACAAGATAAATCCGTTTCATTCATTGCTGCTTATAGGACTGAGAAAAGTAAGCACTGCATACTGTAATGAATACAGTGATGAATGAAATTGGCTTAGCTGTAGCACAGTCTGGCAAATGTCAGCAGCTTGAAGTTAAGTTACAGGAATTACATTTTGATCAAAGATAATGAGGTCGTATGCATGGATTTAAATGCACAAAAACAAGCCCATTAACATGCATTAACAAAACAAATAGGGTAAATTTTGATTTAATGCGGACTTCAGCTCCAATTGGTTGTCAACGAATTAAGTCACAAACTTAATTAATGCAACAATTAATGCAATCAATGGTTGCAGCTTTCACATGCTGGATGACAAAAATCAAGATGTAGTTACTAGGTTTTGCCTTTGCAGGGCACTTTTCTCCTGAAATGTTTACACTGCCAGCAGTAAGAGCCACGAACACAACTAACTGTTGACTTTAGATTGTGCACGCCTCCGTCTGACGGTGACTCAGGTCTTGTAAATGCAGGATACGGGATTAGCTAAACCGGTTTTGTATTCCACAGAATAAAGTCATACCAGTGTTGAACAACATGATGAAGAATATAAATAATGGTGAATCACTTGGACATTTAAATGCATTATGAAAAACAGGGAACAGGCCTACATTTGAACAGTTGTGCAGCCGGCGCATTTCACTGAGAATTAGGGCTGTCAAAAAAAAAAATGAATTTCAAATATTCGTCGAATTAAAAAAAAAAATCCACATTTTAGGTCTGTGTCAGCCGTCAGGCAGCCTTATCAGTAGCACACGAGATGCATGACGATGTATGTGTCATTGATTGCTTTTGAATGCTTTTGTTAGCCTATCCAGTTGAACCCACTAGATGCGGCACTGCTACGTCATTCATTCAACATATTGCGGAAAATGAGAGCATCAGTGTGGAGATGTTGTTGTTCACGTCAAAACTGAAACCAAGCCGTTCACACAGAGCGAATATTTATCACATTTTCTAGAGGGACATCTATCAGCGTTGTACTCGCGTCTCGCACAAGAGAGTGGCATGCTTAGAAAGCCATGTAAAATTAATGCAAGTTCAACTTTTAAAAAACATGTCTAAAGACGTTATGGCGGTTTTTCCCATCCCACTGTATCTCAAGTTTTTAAATGAAGTAAGTAGCCTACTATTTGTGATTGGTTTTCGGTCCTTTGTATTAAACTATACATGCATGCATGGTGCTGTTTTTTTTTCCTAATTGTTTAAGCAACTTTATTAATTATATATGGTTTATAAACATTATTTTAAACATTATGCACTTTTTTTCAAAGACAGTCGTGTTATTTTATTACGCTTTGAAGAAACGTGCATAATAGTTTGCTCGATTCGCCCTCTTGTGGCCTCGGGAGAGAAGCCAACTGAAATGATGCCTTTTAAATTCGAATATAATTCGAATTTTGATAATATTTAAGTAGAAAATTCGAATTTCGTTTTTCAGTCATTTTGACAGCCCTACTGAGAATTTTGAATTAGTTTACACTAATTTGTGCGGATTAACCACACGGGCAATTGAGCAACTTATTTTTCTCCGGTAAGAGAAGCAATGAAGTTATGTATAGAAATTGCTGTTTATTGCATCAAGACCATCTATTCACTGTCCCATTTTGGGAAAATAAGACATAGAATAGTCTGTCAAGCTTTCTTTGAAAGCCCTAAAACATTTCGGGAATTATTTAGTAAATTAAAACATGAGCTGAATGACGCCGCACTTTGTTGCCCATGGAATCTGAAGTGCCAACAGTTTGTATTTTGAGGATGTCAAAAACTAGTTTGCATTGCAGTATCTAAATCTAGAAAGAATTCTACACAGATTGATTTTTTAATGCGAGGTTGGTTGTGATTGTTTTCTCTGACTGGTAAATTATGTTTTTAGTAATTTTGCCATTGTTCAGATTTTGTTCAGATATTTTGCAGCATGCATCTTTCAAATGTATATCTGATCTAAAACATATGGTTATTATATTAAAGCTGTAAGCTGTTGGGATCACTAGTTCTAAACCTAATTAACTTATAAAGCTTATAAAAGTCCAGTGTTTGTTTTCTCTTTGCTTGTATACCTGTCATGAGCTCCTCTGCGTCCTCCTCTAGGTTGATGTTGTTCTTCTTGGCGACGCGCTCCATGATCCATTTGGAGCGATTGTACTGCTGCGTCGCAAGCAGCCAGCGCAGAGACTCCGGAAAAATCCTGATGAATGAAAACAGATATACTTTACTATATTATGATAACATCATATCAAACTACAGAGACTAATCTAATCTGTTCTGGGCTAAACACTTAGCAGAAAAACAGAGAATTATCACTGAAAGTTAGCTGCTAAATAAAGAACTAAAACAATGAAACAAAGCAACTTACACAATTATTTATTTGTTTATTCACTTTTTAGGCTATTTCCATGGCGATCTCTGAATAAATTATACAAGGTATACAATTAACAAAAGGTTATAAAAGACATTTCAGATGTACACTAGACAAAAATTCTAAAAGGAATTCAGGTGATACATTTTTTAATAAATCAGTCAGACACACCTCTGAATAAAACCGTTGTCTATTTACATTAAAAACAGTACAATCCAATAAAATATGTTTCACCGTCATTTTATTTTGGCAAGTAAGGCATGATGGTGGTTTTTCACCTTTTAATAAATAAATAGACATGTGTAAGTCTTGTATGACCTAAAATACACCTTGTAAAAACAACTTGGTCATACCTAGATTTAAAATTATTAAAAAAAATATATATATTTGTTTCAAGGATTTGTTTCATATAACTTATTTTCATGACTTTTATCCCATTCCGTCTGCCACATGTCATTAATATAAGAGTTTATCACAGGTTTGACATCACAAAAAGGAACTTGACACTCAGAAATATTCAGTTTGAGTTTTGCAGTGATATCTGCTTTCTCGTTACCAGAAAAACCCATATGACCTGGAACCCAGCAGAAGAAAATACTGACGTTTCTCTTGCGTAAACAGTCTGCTTTGGCTAAAACCTTTATATTTACACGATTAGAATAAAGTTTAAAGAATAAAGTGAACATTTGTTGATTTGCAGTATTTTTTCACGTCTCATATGGAGACAAAATCCTTCTACTATCACAATATCTTAATTTATTTTGTTAAAACATTTATGTAAATTAAAATATGTTAAACAAGAAAATTGTTATGTACAAATGTTACATTTAGTATACTGTACATTTAAATCATGTACACTGACATTGTTCGTTTATTTTTAACGCCATGTCAAAAGCAAGGCTATCTTCGCGGCACAAACAAAGTGAAATAAGTTGCACAATTAACAAAGATTATTACAAGACAAAAATTCTAATAAAGCAATAAGCCCCGAGAAGCCGTGGTTTACAGTGAATTTATAACAGCTAAGGGGCGTTGTTAGGCACGACGCGAAGCCCTTAGCCGTTATAAATTCACTGTAAACCACGGCTTCTCGGGGCTTATTGCTTTTATAAAATGGTTATTCCATATACGTAGTTAGGTTTCACAAAATAAAACAGAGCAAATAAAGTGTAATGATATTAATAAAAACAGTATTCTTCCACCAAACAATGTAGTTCCTCAGAATCAGTTGTGGTTGCAACAAAGTGGTTGCCGAGCAACAGACAAACGTAAACAAAGGTGTGTGTTTGTAGAGTAATTTACAACAGCTTCGACCGCGGCTCCGCCAATCAGAATCAAGGACCGGAACTCTCCGTTTTATAAAATACATTAAAGGGGATACTAAAAATGTAAAAATAAAGAAATATATATACACTGTAGTTTGACAGGAAAGGCATGATGGTGGTTCTTCTTCGCCGTTCCATAAATAACCATATGTAAGAATGACCTAAACGCCACCTGGTAAAAACAACTTGATCATGTTTCGATGTGAAAGTACTAATATACTTAGTTATTAGTACTAATAGTTCTTATAGTACGATTATTTCATATAGCATATTGTCACAGCAGTGCTCTTATTCCATCTACTACTTGTTAGTAATATAAAATTTTATTTGCATACTGACGTGAGATGATATGCTGTATAAAGCTGTTTTATTTTACACAAAGCACATCGCCAGTTGAATTACTTGCATTATTATGATAACCTGATTTTGGACTATTTTTGCTCACAGAATATATTAATAATGCTTGATAGTAAATTGTGCATTTTTACAATGGCCTGAGTACCAAAAACGTTTGCTTTTGAGTGAAATAATGTAAGTAAATATATGATTATTATTGTTTGAAGTATTCTATTTTTGTGCATTTCATTTTTTTTTGTTTTAGCTGATGCCCATTTTCCAAACCATGTGTTATATAATCCTTCTGATGTGTTAAAGTGGTTCTGCATTATCTGTGCAGTTGGAAATGATTCTGCCGCTTAATAAAGTGCGCAAACAGTAGTGCAATGTCTTTTTTTTGGCAGCTGAAGTCTTGAGTGCACTTGCAATTTCAGAGTCACTGTAAACTCACTGTCACCGTCAACAAGTCAAATTTTGGTTTTAAGAACAGCCAAACACAAACATATTTTTGAATAGCCATGGCACAGTTGCTTACCAGATATAGGACAGCATGAGTAAGAGAGGGCAGATTACGACTGCTTGCAGAACCTGCCAATCACGACAGAGGACTACCAGTCCCGGCATGAGCAACTGCCCCGCTAATGCCACGAAGTTTGCCACCATGGTCATGGAGAAACGGCATCCCGGCAGACACAGCTCTATCCCTGCAGACAAGAAAACGCATCCAACATTAGAGTCAGTTAATACACCTCCAAATAGTATAGTACATTGCTTAAAACCACCGGCTTTTTGCGGCTGCAAAGCAAAGCAGCAACTTGCCATGTTATTAGATCTAAATTGTGTGTGTGTGTGTGTATATTTTATGACTTAAAGGGATAGTAGACCCAAAAATGAAAACTGTCATCATTTACTTGTTCCAAACCTGTATGACTTTCTTTCTTCTTTTGAAGACGGTTGATGCTAGCCATTGACTTTCATAGTATTGGGAAAAATAAAAAAATCATTGGTACCAGCTACTGTCACCAACTTTCTTCAAAATATCTTCTTTTGTGTTCAACAGAACAAAGAAAGGTTTGGAACAAGTAAATGATGACAGAATTGTCATTTTTAGGTGAACTATCCCTTCAAGGCACATTGCAAATGCCATATTTCACCATAACATGACATTATTCAAGCTTTTAAAGAAAGTTTGAGCCATATTAGGTATGTTTCCATAAAAGTTGGAAATTTAACTGTTGCAACATTGCGTAAAAGTTGCAACATTGCGTAAAACATTTGCGAATAAAACACTGTTTCCATCCCATGTGTTCAAGAGAACAAAACTGTCACTTCATTGGAAACTGGTGCAAAGTATTAACAATAAAAATGAAAGTTGCCGCTAATACCTATATACTTTCCTACACTGTAAAAAAAAAAATCCGTAAAATTTATGGTAAAAAAACGGCAGCTGTGGTTGCCGGAATTTTACCGTAAAAAATACGGTAGCAACATTTTAGGTTTTACTAACCGTACTAATACCGTAATTTCACTAACTGAAATAATGTTAATATACCAACCTACTGAAGTACTGAAATCTGTTTTGTAGCTTTGTAATACACTGATAACCACCAAATGCAGGTGGTGATGAGAAAGTCACATGACGAACCAAAGCCCATCACAAGCAGCTTTTAAATAATAACATATATAGAAGGTGCTCATCATGTTCCAAAAACTGCTCATCATGTTCTACAGACACGGTTTCAGAGATTTTCCTTTACTTAAGGGACCTTAAACAACTATGTAATGCATGCATGTCATCTGTCTGCAATTAATTCAGTGACTCATTAGTATTCATAACGCAGAAGCACGGGTGGTCTTCAATGACAGACCAGCACTGCAATATCAAATGATGGCAAAACCACAGAACAGACAGCAGGCTCTGACATGGGTTTGAGCTTTCCAAGGTGACAGGACTCAGAAAAACACTCCGGCGTGAACACAGTGACTGCACAATCCTTCAGAAAAGCCCAGAATATCAATGAGCAGCACTTCCCACAGGAACTGAATCATGCTCTGTGCTCAAAGACGGAGCTCAGTCGTGAAGCTGACAGGGAAAGAACTCTGTTTCTCAGCTAAAAGAGCAGGGGCTGCATTACTAACACATCCCAACTCAGAACCCTATCTGTAAAAAAAAAAAAATCATTTTTTCATCAATTCTTTCGAGTTTGAAATCACATAACAAAAGATATGTTATGTGATATAACAACAGTGTAACTATTAATTATTTTAGAAATATGAGCTGTTGCATTGAATGTCACAAAAAAGTAATTTAGATGAACTTGCTTCAAATACGGGGAAGTAGGGGAAGTCGTGGCCTAATGGTTAGAGTCGGACTCGTAACACAAAGGTTGCGGGTTCGAGTCTCGTACCGGCAGGGATTGTAGGTGGGGGGAGTGAATGTACAGCGCTCTCTCCCACCTTCAATACCACGACTGAGGTGCTCTTGAGCAAGGCACTGAACCCCCACCTGCTCCCCGGGCGCCGTAGCATAAATGGCTGCCCTCTGCTCCGGGTGTGTGTTCACGGTGTGTGTGTGTTCACTGCTGTGTGTGCGCACTTTGGATGGGTTAAATGCAGAGCACTAATTCCGAGTACCATTCCGAGTAAGTAATTCACCATACTTGGCCACATGTCACGTCACATATCACTTAAATATCTGAAATCTGAACAATTTAACAGATTTAAAAGTGAAAAAGTAGTGTATTTACATCAAATGACTTGTCCACAGCAGTGTTGCTTTAGTATAATTTCTTTTTATGTTTTTTTAATGTTTTTTTTTTTTTTTTTACATTTTTTAAACCAATTTCCGTTTTTAGTTATTTTAGTACATCAAGTATCCATAATATTCCCAACAAGCAACTATTATCAATAACAAGCCCGAGAACAGTAAGATTGCTTTCCAAAGTTCAAATTCAAGTGGAAGAAATTAAAATATGACATCCCGAAAACGGCGTCTTTAAACATTTAAAGGACATGTCAATATTTTGTTTTCATTTTGATAATAATATGTGTTCATCAATCTGCTTTCCTGGGTTACACACTAGAGACAACTGAAAGATATGAATGTACGGAGCCCTGTTAGGGTCATGCAGGTGAAAACAAAGACAGCATACGATGCTGTAAACAAACAGCCTTTATACTGTAAGGAAGTAAAGTGTGTGTGTAAAGTGCATCCTGAAGCCTATTTATAGCGTTTAAGCTCTGATTTCTAAGTGAACAGATTGTGATTTCACGCAAAATACAAGAGCTGTTCTTTTTGAATAGTTTGTCTAATGTTAGTGTTTTGCAAATAGTTTGTTTTGCTTTTGCAGAGCGAGTAAAGCAGATAATGCGCTTGTGGTTTCGCAGATTTGATAAGAGGATTTGGTAGATGAGTTAATTAATTGAGTGAGCCTCAACTACCACTTTCAGTGAAAAAACTGAACACACACACACACACACACACACACACACACACACACACACACACACACACACACACAAACCTGTAACTGTCATAATTTTTATTCCCAGTGAAGGACTTCAATAACATTTTGTGAAAATAAAATAAAGGTTTATGGCTTAATTTCTAAATGACACACACACACACACACACACACACACACACACACACACACAAAAGACAAAATATGAAATAAATTAATAATTGCTTGTAAACACAATTATAGCCACACAGCATGTTTATGTGGCAGAATAAATGGCAGGTTTGTGCATCAACGAGCAGTTTATCATCATGTCAATTTATAAACATGTTAAAGTGTGGCCACAAATTGTGTTTTATTGAGAGTGAAGGAAGCTTACTGATGAAACATCACTCTTGGAAATGTGTAAATAGCAATGAGTAAATGTGTACACCATGGGTGCTTTTCACTGGCGGGGGAAAAGTAATACTTCTCAAGTTGTTTTCGATAAAAGTGTCTGCTAAATTAATAAATGATTAACCAATAAAGCACCAGAAATAACAATCAGTAACCAATGCAACCATATGAGATATGAAATCACTGAATCAGTGGTCGGAGACGAATAAACTGACAGGAAGAACCACAAATTTGTGAGTACTGTGTGTGTGCAAAATCATTTTTAAATATACAGTTATTATAAATTGTGATAATATTTCACAGTACTACTGTTTTATAGTATTTTTGATCAAATAAGTCTTGGTGAGCAGAACTTCACTAAACAGCAAGACTTCACTAAAAACATATAAAAATCACAACATCTCAACTTAAACTGTACCTCCTAAATGAACCTCTTTTCTCTTGCTTTTAAAAAACCTTCACGTCTATCCTCCCTTAAAACGCTGCCTATGAAGGCTGCTTACTAGGTTTTGGAACAAAGCC